>NC_092688.1:45766208-45896468 GCF_964275005.1 Diadema setosum | reverse complement strand
ACATGGGCAAAAAAATCGCAGTCGTGCAGTGATTAAACGGTGATGCTTCTCGATACCGTTCCTCTTCCAGATCTCGTGACGGCCATGCAATATACATTTCCCAGCCCCCACTTCAGAGCTCGCCAGTGCGCCACTTCGGGAGGGGGGTAGACGTACTTTCGTAATAGCACTCCCTGGCTTCAGCCCACACAATCCATCACCCCCCTCCCCCCCCCCCCCCCGCCTATTAAATGGTGCGAACCAAACATCAATCACATGTGTTGCCAACGTCGACTGAGCATGAACTAGTAATGAGCACAGGGTTGGTATCTCCTTCTTTCTGGCCGAGTGTTTGATTGTCTGAGGACGGTGAATGTGTCTTTTTGTGTGCATGTGTTATGTGTATGTGTGTGTGTGCGTGTGTGTATGTGTGTGAGTGTGTGCTTATGTGTGTATGTGTGCATGCTTTTAAAAGGGATTCTCTCATGTTTTCAATGCTATCGAAGGACCAGGTAAGGTTGATACATGCTTTGAAAAAAACCAAAACATACCATTTGAGCAGAATATACATATATATTTTCCTTTTCCTTTTTCCCTTCCTATTCTTTTGCCAGTTCATGCTGAACATGACTGGCTTGGGCCTAAGTTATGCGCTGATTTGAAATTCTGATTTCCAACCTGCCAGATTTGAGAAAGCGTTCTGCGCTCACACACAGAGACAATTTTGATATTCCGAGGCGACCCAGCTCGTAGTTAGGTCGCAAATTTCAGCAGCATTCATCTCCATGAATAAGTCACATTCTTTCTGGTTAATCTTTCAACATGGATGGACAGAATGACAAACATACATGCATGCACAAACACACACTTTAACGACTCGCCTACGGGCAACCATTGCTAAAAATGGATGAAGGGAGTTGGGATGGGGCTGGGCACAGTGTCAATTAGTTGCACTTTCTATCCAAATTATCAATCGGCAGAAATCCGGAGATCAAAGCGTTTCCTCATTTTAATTTTTTTCCTCCTTCAAAGAGATTCTCCCACCACGTCATGGCCGCTGCATATGAATCAATCGGGGCGGAATGAGATCGCCAGGGTTCACGGCTGGCTGTACAGACCCACTCTTGCATTACAGAGTCAAAATGTGTTGTTTGGGGTAACCGCATCACCAGCAGGGAGTGCCAGTACCCATGTAGGAACATACCCCCTCAGAGCGATCTACCTTGACACCCTCCCCCACCAAAACCCCTAAACCAAGCACTGTAAACTGCTTATTAGTGAGAGTGAAAATGACTGAAGTCCTCATACATCATCATTATGACAGCCTCCCCCCCCCCACAACCCCCTGTGTCCTGAAATACAACATATTTGTTGTATAATTCATGCTCCAAAGAGTTACAGACATTTTTCTTCCCCTTGTGATTTCTCTTTTACACAATTATTCTCTTTTAATTGCACCTTGCATGAACATACTGAAGAGATAAAGTGTAACCATTTCTTATCAAAAGCAGTCTGACTTTTGCCAAGACTAAGTCTCATTGTGTAATGAAAACAGTCACAAGAACAACAAATTAATTACCCCCTGCAAAGTCTTCCCCTCTTATCAACTAGTCTTTATCAGCACTCTAAAAGAAAAAAAATGTTAAAATCCCCTTTCAGAATGAATTTCCAATAGCGATCTGAGTAAATCCTATCCATCAATCATATCGCTCGGGAGTTTCAAGTTTACACTCACCTCGCAGCGATTACGGGCAAAACCGTGCTATTTCCATTCTCATTCTAAGTCACGTCAGAAATACTCGGGGAGTGGAAAATAAAAAGAATAGAAAATTGAAATGAAGCTCTTTGGAAGTAATCCCCCTTCAAATATGATACGGCCATTGACTGTGAAACCAAGAGTCAATCCCCAGGACTATAACTGCAGACAGGTGCATCAGGAATGGGTTAGCAAATAAAGCTGACTAGCTTTTGGAAGAGGCAGCTGCTAAAACAGAAGCTTTGCAGTTTGAATAGAGACCGATACTTGCAAAAATCATACTCTCCGACGGTCGCAATGAATAACACGAATTCTGAAAGAGTAACTTCTGAAGGCTGTGACAGCATTGGCCTTGATTGGTTGCAACAAGATTGCATCTTTTTCATTTAATTCACTCCACTTGTTGGTTGAAAAGTATTTAAATGCACTACCCACCACACATGAAATGGACAGCATAGAGAAAAGCTAATTTGAATTTTGCATCTGACTGTGATATGTCAAAAAGGCCTTTCTACACATCTGGTCCGCATTTTTCAAGTCAAAATTAAGGAGTCATTTTACAAAGGGAAATCATGTCAAAACCTTGCTTTAATCAAATATCATGGAATTTCATTACCTAGATGATTGTAACTCATTAACCTTGACAACATTATGTCATTTTATTAAGATAATGGGGGGAAAAAGAAGTTTGTCATCAAAGTCATGGAGGCATTATAATGTAATAATTGGCTTGCACTATTCCGAGTACCACGTGGAAAAGAATGAAAACGTGCTTACACTCCCTGCCCTCCTGCCGGCTGCCATGAATTAAACAGCAAGTCATTGAAGAAGCTTGTTTAAAAGTTCCTTCATCTACGGCAGACGGGCACAGAAGATGTGAAAGATTGATAATGTGCTGCACATCACAGTCCCTTCTTCTCCATTAAACCAGTCTTTAATCACAGTGCTTAAATTCAATATTTCATCCCGTCGTTGAAGGAGCATTTTAGAGCAGCCAGGAGGCTCGTAGGCCAGAGAGAAAGAGAAGGGAGAGGGAGATGGGGGAAGGTGACAAGGAGGGGGAAGAAGAGGAAGGTGGAAGGGGAAGAAAAGCAGGTGCAGAGGAAACGGAGGAGAAAGAGGAGGCTATGGATGTTGACGAGACAGAAATTATGAAAGCTGAAGAGAGATTAAGTGAATGTAGAAGGGGGCTGGAATAGGAGAAATGTGGAGTGAACGAATAGAAAGCGGAGCTAGATGAATATGAGATAGAAGGGAGGACAGAGGAGGTGGAGGCAGAGGAGGAGAAGGAAAGAAGAGGATGAGGATGAAAAGACGGAGAATGAGAGAAGGGCTGATGAGACAGAAGATGAACAGTGACAAGAGTATCCATTCTTCACAGTAAGAGAATCATCATCAGCTGAGGTAGCTCTGTGATCTCAAGTAGATGTTAACCTACTGTGTGAAGATTGCCCAGTGAGAAAAACACCTGTCGTGCATATTGCTGCCATGGCAACCAACATCAAAGAATCATCTGAAATCATGGACCAAAGATGCGATACAACTTCAATAAATGATACTAGAAACATAAGAATTGTACTTGTCTAATGATACCCCTTTTTTTTGGGGGGGGGGGGGGGGTGTGCATACAAATTTGCCACCCTCTCATGAAATAGATCATGTTCTTCTGGTATAGTTACCTTCCAATGTTCAATAGATTTTTGGCTAGAATGACAAGAATAGAGTTACAAGAATTGATATTTAACAAACTAAGAAAAAGAGACGGGGAAAGAGAGATGAAGTCAGGTATAAAAAGATGAAAAGATGGATGGAGAAAGATGGTTGAGGGTAGAGAAAGAGAGTATGAGAGATAGATAGATAGATAGAGAGAGAGAGAGAGAGAGAGAGGGTGGAAGAGAAAACATGTGAGTGAGAGAGCGAGACACACGAAGGATTTTCATTTTGTCCAAAGGGCGATGAAATTGGAGCAATTCTGCACTGGTGGCTGAAACCAGGCCATGCATTGGGAATTCGCCCTCATGGGGGATAGGAAGCTTAGAGCTGGGGGCACAACACAGGTAAGACCAGAGTCATAAAGGAGGAAAATAAAAAAAAAATACACAAATAAAGAGGGATCCAGCAATACATAAAAAAGGGAAAAAAATGGGAAGGGGTTGCAACATGGCCCCAACGTTCAAATCTACCGCACCACACTAAGGGCACTTATCACATGGCAATTTTCCTTTCGCGGTGCCCATCGGATTCATCCCGCAAATCGCACTCACAGGATTAACAGTTAAGTTGTCATGGCGAGGGGAGACGGGAGAGTATAACAAGGACAAGATGTGAAACGAAGAGGATGGGGACAGGTCGTCCACGACTCTTCAGGGATCCTCGAGAGGTGATAAGAAGGAGACCCACACATGCCTAGCAACCACTAAATCCACGCTCGGGACACCTCAGCAATTCCCAGCGACAGAAATTTAATTTCGCGACAGGAATAGGTGCTAGGGGCCCTGGGTTTGGGACGGAGGTATGAGGGATGGCATGCTCACCTAGGCCCAAACAGAAAGAAAGGAGGGGGGGGGGAAATACAATCTTTCACACCGCACATCCATGCCATGTATCCTCCAATTCTTGCATGTCAGGCTGCGACGCACTCCTAGCAGACATTCACAATTGTTTATCGCTTATTTGCATGCAATTGACCCAGAGCAAGAAGAGGATACTCATAATGAAAGGAGTGGTCAGTGAAAGAGAGAACGCGAGCGAGAGGGGAAGGGATAGAGAGAGAGAAGAAGAAGAAGAAAACATCTGCCACCTTCAGAGATGCACTTTACCCTACTGGGGAGCATTACCTTCTATAAAAAGATTTGCGGTAGAGCTTTATCACTATGAGCAAAACAGAGCCTGCCAATTTTTGTATCTACTCACAATCCTATCATAAAACCACTTACACTCCCTCCCCCCCCCCCTTTGAAAAGCAACCAAGCCTAGTAAGACAACCTAGGTATTAGACTCATGTGTGAGCACACTATTACTCTTAGCTTTGGAACACTTGGGTGTGTCTAAAATCTTGCCAATGGCCATATCTTTGCCTTCTCTAGCTCTTCCCGCTCCCCGCACATGGCACGTCAAAATGTGACGATGTTCATGTCACGCTGAACTAGTCAAGCATTAATACACCATCTTGGTTAGATCTGAAACACTCGGTCGGTCATGTTTACACTGGGCACAACATGCCATGCTTTCGCTTCTTTCTAAACTGCCTTTGCACCATCAATCTTCCCCAGCATGGCAGCTGGCAAAAACATGATGTTCATGTCTAACTAGTCATGTGTGAATGCACCATCTAGGTAAGATCTGAAGCAATCCACCTGCCATGTTCACCTCGTCACAATGTGCCATGTATAATGCCCTGCTCCAGGTCAATACATACATGTTTGCTCCATACCATTATGCTCAAGGACTAGTCTTAACTCTTACGTCAAAACATCAGCACATATCCTGGTTTGTTTTATCAATTTCAAATCTCTGGGTGTGTAACGGTTCTCTTCATTTACACTCATATGCATGTTTCCTCCATCGGCTGATACCAGTTGCCATGGCAACATAATTTGTCAGCATGAAGATACGTCCTGTTGATGACACCTCAATGCTGTTATGATAAATGAGCTACTTACACTGTCATGCTTTATACACTGCTGATACCCCTTTTAACCGGAATACACTTTCTCGCAAAGGCTGCCACGTCTGCGCATAGCATTAGCGAAAAGTGGTCGCATGCACTTTGTTAGCCGGTCATGCTAGGGCAACGAACGGCTGGGTGCAGTGTGGGTAGGGTGCTAATTATCGGCGGGCCGGCTCGCTGACCTGTGAAAAAGCATTGATTTAAGGCCCCTCGGTGGGACACGGGTTGTGACGGCAATGGCACAAAAAGGCCTAATTAGCGACTAGCGGGGGCATTGATTTCAGCAAAGGCGGACTCGTGGAAACCAGAGGACGAAGCGGTCTGCAGTGGATGTGACTTTTGCGGGTGCATGATTCTTTCCATCTCAAAGACATTCCTCCAGCCTTCTAGAGGCGAGTGGATGCAGAGATTACGTAGGAGGGATGGGAGAGCGGATTTCAGGAACGACACCAAGGAGAACATCAATCGGAGTATATTAAGCAAAGAGATGGATGGATAGTTGACAAGGATTACCCTCATTTTCAGGAGGCACCCCACCCCCCCCCCCCTTTTGCCCCGCCCGAGATATACCACCCGGGAGGGGATGAGCTACATGTTTTGACAGATGCAGGTCTCACGCTCCATACCCAAATTCTCTTCAACTCGGAGGGTTCTTCCTTCCTCCAACTCCCTCATCGTCCTCAACATCCTCCCCAATCTCAGCGAGGTCAATCGGGAGGAAGAACATAGAAAGTGGAAGAGAGAATGAAAGAGAGAGATTTGAGATAGATAGAGAGAGGGAGATGGAAAACTGTGCCACGGAGCCATTTGGGCATCAAATGCTGCAATCTTTTCTGCTCAGCAGAGCGTGGAAACTGGCTCACCTTGATATGGGCGAGCGGGATGCCCTGCCGAACGAAAGCAAACAAAAAAGAAAAAATATGGGGGGTTCCCAGGTCAAGAACCCCAGCACGTCCCAGTTGCCTAACAAGGCAGAAGGAGCAGTCAGCAAACATCTCATTGTTGATGACATGATTAGCACATAGCATGAACTTCATCTTAAAGGGATCAACCACCACTGCACCCCAGTCCTCCAAACCGTCCCCCTTCATCCTCCTTACCTTGGGGATGGGGTGGGGCTCTTCCAAGGCAGTCACCGTAAAATGATGCACTCTCGTCGCCGGGCAACTAACAACAAGGCAGCCCTAATCCCCCCCTTGCTCTTTCTCTCCTTCAATGGCTGCCATCAGCTGCGACATTCCGGACATGCAGCAAATTAGCATCTGATACACATGGTCTCCACGGAAACGAGTGTGTTCACAGGGAGAGAATGTTTAGCAATCACGCAAGTGTGCCATTAATAAGAACGTTTCTGGCCTGAGCGCAGCCTGCCCCACAGACTGCCTCCGGCCGATCTCATCACACAATCCCCAGCTCTGCGGATGATGCGTGACATTTCTGGAGAAAGGTTAATGGCGCGAAATTACACAGGAAGAATGCATCCCCGCCCCAGATTTACAACGACAAACTTCCTTGGAAAGATTATCATATGATAAACAAAACCTTGACGTTCAGACAACTTACCAGAGTGTCTATTCTGCCTGTCCAATTTTTCATGGGTTTGTATTGCATATAGTGACTGCTTGCCCATTAAAACATGATCCCAAATTGAAGGGTTTGCTTCTTCATATGCCATTGTCATAATGCCCCATGCCTCTGTCCCTTTCACATGTCACATAATTCCTCAATCATGTCCTTCTATCCACCCTATCCAATATCTCTGTCCAATGCCATGTGCCTTGGTCCCGCTACTGTATGCCTTGTATACCTCTGTCCTTCTGTCCTCTGTCATATGCTTTTGTCCCCCAACCATGTGCTACTGTTCTCTTATACCATGCCTCTGTCCCTACACCCTTTGTGTCTACATTCATCTAGAATATGCTCCTTTCCTCCTGTCCAGTGCCTAAGTCCGCTACCCTATGTCTATGCCCCTCTTGCTTATGCCTAAGTACCCCTCACCATAATGCTCCTGTCCCCATACCATACATCACTGTCCTCTTAGCCCATGCCTCTGTCCCCCACCTTATGTGTCAACACTTATCTAGAATATATGCATCTGTCCCCCTACCTAATACCTCTGTCTCCCATCGAATGCCTCTGTCCCCCTGCCCTATGCCTCTGTCCCCCTACCCTATGTATCTGTCCCCCTACCCTATGTATCTGTCCCCCTACCCTATGTATCTGTCCCCCTACCCTATGCCTCTGTCCCCCTACCCTATGTATCTGTCCCCCTACCCTATGTTTATGTCCTTTTACCATGTGCTGCAGTTCCCCTTCCTTCTGACTCTGTCCCCATTCATAGCGCTTTTGTCCCGCTTTAATGTCCTTCACCAATTCATCTCTCCATTTGATCAATGCCCCACCCCAATTCCCTCATCTTCATTTACCGCTGATAACCAATTCCCGCTGTCATGCACACCGCACCACAGCCCGAGGATCTCCCGCCCGATGTCGTCACATGATCAAATCTCATCCTATTAATCAACCGGAAGGCACGACGAGCAAAAGACAACTGTCCCCTTTCCATCCCGTCACCAAACTCCATTCATCCATTCCCTCCTACGGTACAATTTCAGAACATCCAAACAGCATGAAGAAAACAAAGAGGGAAGGGCATACCAACAGGCATGCGGTGTTTTTGCTCTTTGCGCCACGCTTTTGTCGAGAAAAAAAAAAGAAGACTGGCACTTGTGTCATTTCCGAATTTATGAAATTAAAAAGCCCTCTGGGGCCGGTGTGCTCACGTTGCGAGAAATATTAGTTGGTTTTTGTCGTTGACACGGTGATCTTTGCAGCAGGTGTTGTGAGCGGGATGTGACCACCGACGGCTGGGCACTGTCGCCCTGTGCATTGATGGGTCAGTAGAGGGAGCTATTGGCACACATCACGGAGAGGGAAACATAATCTCCCCATCCATAATGCCATAATGCTATCCACTGTTCATTCCCTATCTATCTAAAGTGGTATCTACAGCTCAACTACATTTTGTGATGCCATTTTCACCATTCCCTTTTTTTAACATGCTCATTAGAATAACAGCGAGCACAAAA
The DNA here is from genome assembly GCF_964275005.1 of Diadema setosum. Lineage (NCBI taxonomy): Eukaryota > Metazoa > Echinodermata > Echinoidea > Diadematoida > Diadematidae > Diadema > Diadema setosum. Next base: position 45,887,974 of record NC_092688.1, on the reverse strand, counting down.
GAATCATGCTATGCTTTCTATACACACATGTAAACAATGCAAAGCATTTTCCTGACATCTGTTGGTGACCTTTAACCCTAGTGATCCTGCATTCACTCTAGAGACATAGACACTTAAGTAATCATCTCAAATGTTTCGAGTTTTGCATGCGCCGCGATCCAGAAGTGTGCCCTCTTTTGCTTTCTGTCTCTCCCTCCCGCTATTACACTATTTACGCTACAAGCAGAGAGGACACGGCACACGTGGCCGCAGCAGGGTATATTCAGAAGTCATTTGGGAGAGTGCGCATAGAAACGATTCCAACGCACAGTCGAGTGGGAGCACCATTTGTAATCACACGATGCTGTCTACACCGATCCATTACCGGAGAAATCTCTCCCGGAGGAGCAAACGGGGGAAAAAATGATTGATATCCATCACAGATTCAGGACTACCGGGAACTGGTTAGTCGCCATGGCAACAGAGAGACTGCAATTGCTGGATGGAATAAATGCCACGTCGCTCTGTGTGACACGAGTCGCCTCTTTCGTGATCTCGGCATTCCGTCTTCTTCCAAGGTGATTAGGGGATACACTTAGTTACAATTACGCTGATGTTTTCGTACACTGCTGACCGTTTTTATCAAAGTCGCAAGGAGCGAAACAGCTTTGCATCAACATGGGAAAGCGGAAGAACCAGTGTCAGAAAGAGATTCCCTGATTTATGGCGAGCACTGCTCCTACAATGCTATCTTCCTTCCAAGATAAATTACTGCACTGATATAACCTATGAGAAATATAGGTGGAAGTGAAAACAAAACCAACAACACAATGCTTTCATTAAAAAAAAAAAAAGAATACAGAAAGTGCAAAGGTCAGGCAAGCAGAACTAATGTAATGACAGTCTGCAAATTGGCAACAAAACTGACCAACCTGTGACTAGCAGCGTGTGTGAAAATGAAAGTAATGACTTTTAATCCATTTCAAAATGGTGTTCCTTGAGGCAGTGGCAGAACATATTCAATGCTTTGAGTACCAGTAACATTACCAATCTACAAGACATTTTGGCAAGCAGATAACACATTTTATAGAACAAGAGATTTCAAAGGAATGACAGGAAAACAAATATATTACATATGATGAATTTTTGACCCCTCTGGCTTTCTGATTTCACTTCTGCTGTTGCATATCAAAGAGTTTCAGACTTGCAAACAATCATGCCTCTGAAACTGATTGGCAAAAAGTGTGATTTAAATACTGTATTTGGTAGGAATGCTAGTCTAACCCAAATTTGCTTGAAGACTTACAAAAATAACTGAATAAGCATGAAACATATCTTTTTAATCAGGAGTACATACAAGTTCTCTTTTAGGTCTGAAACACCGCAAAGACACTCCTTATTGCAACTTATGAACAATTGCCCTACATCGATGTAAAAAAAAAAATTCTTAATCCGTTGCAAAAACACCCTCCACTTGACGGAAGAATTTCATAAATTTGGACACTCATTATTTCTAAATTCTCCTGGAACCCCTGTGAAAAAGGTAAAAGACCGTTAGGTAAAACACTGTTAGGGTATACAAGGGATCATCTCAACAAGTTCCATGTTCTCTTTTTACAGCTGGTATATTAGGCTCTCTTATTTCATTAGCAGCAAAAAGCTCTGCCAAGTCTGGGAAAAAGAGAGATGGAGAGGAGAGAAACACAGAGAGAGGGAGAGAGCAGAGCAGTACATTTGCTGGTCTACGTTTGAGCGTGCTCCTACCTCGGTAAATTAATTGCCCTAATAGGATACGCATCATGAGCTGGTTAGATATTAATGCATATGATTATTTGCATGACTCATATTTCAATAATCCCCATTTTCTTTTTCGGCTAATGCAACGCAAGAGTGATGGTGATGGTGGTGGTGGTGGTGGTGATGATGGGGGTGTAGGGGTGTGGGGGGGGGGGTTCTTGGGAGGGGTAGATGAGAGGTACTCCTGCATCCAACGCTCTGAGCTAATCACATGAAAAGCCAATCGGTAAGCTCATTTCGTTCATGCGGAATGCATTGCTGTCGTCGTCAAAATCGTGTCACGGCCTGACATCAGCGCGAGTGAGGAATGCCTCCTCATCAGCGATATTGTCAGTTCGGAGCCCAGAGGGCGCCATCTCAAAAGATCTTGCACACAAACAGCACAAAACTGTTCTGGGTCGCAGCTGATGCACTGCACGACACACAGTGGAACAATGCATGGAATTTCTCCTGGTTGCCTATAAATGAAACATGTCAATGGTCGGCAACATTCTTCACAATGTAGCTGCAGACCTCTCCCAAAAAAATTGTCAGAGAGTGTGGTGGGGGGGGGGGGGGAAACCAAAGCCTACAGCTTTAAAGATGTTATCTAAAATGTCTGGAACTCACACACACATCCGCCAACACACAGAGAACATACAACAAAAACTGTGCTATAAGGATTCAAATCAGCATTGACTGTTGGGTGGAAGCTCGATAGTCTAGTGGATATGATGCCTGTACAGTAATCAGGATATCCACGGTTTGAATCTAACCCAAGTACGTATGCCCATAATCTTTCTCCAATGGCTACTACTAAAACACTGAATAATCAGTGCTTCTATACATCGATGAAGGGCAATTGTCAATCAGTTGAAATAAAATCATGCTAGTCCAGTAATCAAATAATCAGCTGTCACAGGAAAAACTGTCCAAAAATGTCGCACTCCTGTACCTGCTGCTCTTTTCTTGCAGCCAAAAATTCCTATCAAAATTGCCCGGAGCTGCAGCAAAAAGAGCAAAGAGAAATACAGCACGAAACAGAACTACAGAAGAAGAACAACATACAGTGTGTCTCTATACAGCAGCAATCATAATGGAGCCATTTCAGATACGAAATTGAAAGCCCATAACCGACTTCGAAAGCGATCATTGACAACATGAATCAAACTCAAAGAGCAATATTCTCAACTCTTGTGTTTATTCCCACCCATTATGGCATTCTTGTGGATACCAGCTCATATTTCTGTCGTTCACCACACTGCTCAGTGTATACAGGAAGACGAAAGGAAAAGAAGAAGGAGAGTGAGAGAGAGAGAACGAGAGAGAGAGAGAGAAATGAAATGATTGGTTTTGCTTTGCCAAAGCAGTAAGATTTGATCAATAATATTTCAAGTCCTCCTCTAGCTATCCAATTATATAAGCACCACGGGCAAGTCTTTACGCAGCGCCGGGGTCAAATCATTTCATATCGCCCTCGCCCAAACTTTCCCATTGTTTGTGGGGAGTGACGGGGGTGCCGACAAAGAAACGCGCCTCTCGGGCAACACGGCTGGCCTGCCCACTGCAGTGCTACACCAAAGGGTGTGAGGCAGTACTTTAACTCACTCATTCTCAGAGTCAATGTTTCTGCAGTTTGATGCTGCATTATTTCATTACACATTGTGCTATGCATCATTAGCATTTCTTCCAGAAGAATGAAATCTTTTCTTTCATACGAGTCCTTTGGCATTCATATCTGGTTGTTCTGGTTGCTGGAATGTCAAAAGCCTCATGGTAGCTACATTGTACATTCAGGAGAGGTAGACAAATGCGGACGGAAAGATTCAGAGATAAATGGTAAGATATAATCATGGACAGAAGTGAATATGATAATCGCAAAAGTAGAACACTTGGTATGACAACCTAAATCATCTGGAATGATGTTTAAAAGGATGTCTCTCAAAATCACTCTATAACATTCACTTGAGAAAAACAAGTACTTCCAAAAGTGGACTTCCTCATCTAACAGGCGGTGTGCGAATTGTGACATGTGGTGAGTTATAATCAAGAACAGAAGTGAATATGATAATTGCACAAGTGGAACACTTGGTACGACAACCAAAATAGTCTGGAATGATGTCTAAAAGGATATCTCTTCAAATCAAACGTTCTTTTGAGAAAGACAAGTACCACGTACTTCCAAAAGTGGACTCCCTCGTCTAACAGTTGATGTGTGAATTGTGCAACTTTGACGACTTGAAAGTAAAATCTAACCCTTGCCATCTCGCATCGCATGCATCGCGCGAGTTGTCGATCCACGGAATTTGGAAACTTGCGGGAGCAGAGATGAAAATGGATGGAGGAGGTGGATGGGGAGGAGGAGGAGGCTGAAGTAAAGTGAGCATGAGAGGAGAGTTTAAGAAGAATGACAAGGAGAGTTGATTAAGATGGAGGGAATTCAATAAGATGCCAGACTTGACAGGAGGGGGAGGGGGGGAGGAGGGAAGGGAGAGGAAAGGGGAAAGAAGATGGATTTACATGTTACAACACAACTCCATCACTTAGAGTGGAGCACTGTTCTCAAGCCCACCCCCCCCCCAAAAAAAAAAGAATGCCTTCACACTACTGTGACTGCATTCTACCACTTACAACAATAGCCACTGTGGCACTATTGATGCCTCTTTGCACAAGTTTAGGGAAGCAGTACGGACACTTTCTTTTAATTTGTACTACATCAGGTCCACCAAACTAAACGGAAATATTACTGTTAATTGGGCAGAATGTATAAAAATATGTGAAGATATTTCTGGTGAAGAAGCCCTTATTTCACATACATACACAAAATGTTATCATTTGCTACACATCTAATGTCTACAGATTGTGTTGAGTTACTCTGGTCCAAATGCACCGTTGATAGCACCCTCTCTACTACCTGCTGGTTCCATGCTGAGTTATCTTCATCACCATCATCATCATCATCATCATCATCATTATCACCATCATCACCATCATCACCATCATCATCATCATCATCACAATCAACACCATCATCATCCTCATCACATTTAACATCACCGTCATCATTACCATCACCACCACTACCGGTTACCACCACCATCATTATCTTCATCACAATCAATATCACCATCACCATCACAATCAACATCAACATCATCATCATCATCATCATTATCGCCATCACTGTGAAATTATGTCGCATTTCTAATTGGCTCACATTCTGTAGAATACATGTGCTCAATGATTCAAACTCTTAAAGCGAGCAGTGGGTGAAAGGGGAAGTTTCGCTCATGCAAATTCTTTTGCCTTTTTGTGTTTTTTTTCTTGGTGCAGTCAACTTCTGATTTCATTCCCGAAACTGAGAGAGAGACGTCAGCCCTCCCTCTTTGTAGACTTTGACACCGAATTCCGGCAAGCCTCGGTACGTGCCTGGGAAGCATGTGCAGAATGAGGGATCCATCAAACAACCAACCGCACATGAAAGGGAATGTGCTGGCACCTGGGGCACTGGGCCACCTGTTCTTAAAGGAGGCAGGACCTCTGGGGTGCAGGTCCATAATGCTCTGATCAAGTTTGGCAACAAGGAACATTAAAATTGATTTCATACATCACCGCTTGATCATCTTTTTAAAAAACAGGGGCTTACCTACCCAATGAAACAGATGGTGAAATGCTATGTGGGATACCTTGTGGGTTTAATGCTGGAAAGGTTTATTCCCACATGATGTATCAACATCCTTTCTAGCAGCATTCCCCTACCCACTTCAAAAAGAAAATCTGAAATGAGGTAGGAACCACTGCACTTTCATCAAATCTTTACTAATCTGTCATACTCTAGATGGCAATGCTTGGTGGATGAGAGTAGGTAAGACCTATTACAGAGTGATTTGAATTCTAGTTGGGGAGTGGGGAAGGGGGCGGTGGAGGGGGGCGGTGGAGAGGAAGGGAGCAAACATTATGACACCTCACTGGAAGACGCTGACTCCTAATTTCCAGAATTTGTCTGGCGAGCTGGCATCGGTCTTTAATTCGCCAGAAAGGAATGTTTACATTGACTGGCATTGGCTGGATGGATGTGACGGAAGGTGGATAAAGAGAGAAGACAGTGATCAAGTGCCAGAGAGAGAAAAAGAGATGGATAGAAGGAGAGATGGAGTGATAGAAAAACAGAGATATATAAAGTGAGAGAGAAAGAGAAAAATCAGAAGAGATGAAAGAAAGACTGGGAGGAGAGAATGGGAGATAAAGTGAGTGCTGGAGGAAGAGAATATGGCAGTGACATGACAATTGTATCGCCATGGTGACGGGGAGAAATAGAGGGCTTAGAGTGAGCGAAAAGGCTGGAGGCAGGAGTTAGCTTCAGAAGCAAATTTAATTGCTTCTCCTGGGGGAAAGCCACGTAGAGACTGCTGGTACTATTCTCTTTCCTCACCCCACTCTTCTTCCTCCATCCCTCTCTCCCTCCCCCCCCCCCCCCCACCCTGCTATTCATCATATTCACAGTTAATACCATCCGCCCATCTCTCTTTGCCCCTTACTCCCCCTGCCCCTCTTCCATCTCTTACTTCCAAAGGGAGATGAGTGAAGAGAGAGTGGCCCCCTTTACCCGGTGATGAAGTTGGCCACTCCCGGCAATGGGCAAAGTGGAAGACACAACTCCTGCGCTCCCTCCTACCCACAGCACACTGCTCACACTCATGTACACCTCTCCATGATGCAAGTCGATGGAAAAAGGCTTCCTGAACTCTTCACATAAAAAAAGACATTGAACATCTTTCCCCGAGGCTATTTGAATCAACCTTGTTGAGGTACATGAGAGGAAAAAAGTTCTACTTATATGATTGAGATGAAGAATCGTTTATTAATTTTGTTCTCATGGCTGTTGATGCTTCATAAAATGATGACTTTTTTCTGCTGCTCCAAATACATCAAAATTACAAACTGTGCACAGTGGATTTCCAAGTCAATCATTGCACGGTAAAAAAAAAGGAAAGGATAATCATATTTTTCTTTTCCTTCATGAACAGATGACATGTCAATGTTGCTGCCTTGCAATCAATCCTGTATTCTACCACTGACATAATGATTGAAAACGGCCCATCAGCTAAATTAAGCCGCTGATATCAGCCTTCGCGGTTATAATGCTTGAACCGCTTACATTCATCGCAACCAGGGACAACGGGTTTGATTCAACATTTTCTGGGCCAAATTAGAGTGCATTTAAAGATTGAGTTCCACTGACAATATGTGATTAACTAATGTTTTTCTTTTTCCTCCCTGTTACTTCTCCTCTCTCTCTCCTGGCCAAACTTCCTCCTGTAACCATGGCAACTAACACGCAGTAGACAACATAACGGAACCTATGGGACTGCATCTGATGATGCAGTCTCAAAACCAATTTAGTTTATCTCTACAGGTTCATATCTGAGTCAAGGGGAATGATTTACAGTTTTAGGCACAAGTAGGAACAAAGGTTTTTCTTCCATTTTATCTGTTTCATGAAAATGAAATATATAAATGTTTTTCTCTGTTTCTTTTTCCCGAAGGGATCAGTAAATGAGTTTTGTATCTCAAGTAGCTTCCTTGGATGGTAAGATGAGATAGCTTAGAACATGACACATTTTCCCTCTCTCTCTCTCCCCAAGTATCTTCAGTTCTTATCTAAAAGGCTCTGTCTAATGTGCCTCCTTTTGGTTTGTTTTCATGTTCGAACTTATCAGATCTATATTTGGATGTGCTGCTCCCATCAACCATTGTAAATTACCCATATCAAGAGGCAGTTGTTTAGGTTTGATAAGACTGGCATTGGGGGAGAGAGAGAAAAAAAAAATCAATGTTCCCTCACCGGCTTTTTTCCATTCATGCTATTTTAAGTGTCACGCCTCCAGCCTTCAGATCGGAGATAATGAGAAATGAATGGTTGCGAACGTGATTTGTGGTGTCGTCAGTCGTGGACGATCGAAGGGAAACTCTCCACAAAGCTAGCACTCTGCTTGCATGACAACCGCTCGATTTGAAGTCTTACTAAATTGCCGATCGGCGAAAAAAAAACCGAAAAAAACAAACAAAACTGCCGCTTTGCGATGACACAACCATGTGGGAAGAAGGGAGCTCATTTTAGATACACACAACCAGATGACATCCAGTTAGATAAGTTGGAGAGAAGGGAGATATTCGCTTCTGATATAATCTTCAAGCTTTAAAGCCACTGTTTACCATTGAGAGCAGTGATGAAAAAAAAAAACCTAAAATGCTCGAGTTATCTCATTTAATGCGTATGTATAATTCAGTTGTATATATTCCAAAACATCCAACCATATACAAATTTCGCAATGAATTCACAAATACATGAGGATATCTCTAATTTTCTCAATAAACCATAAATGTAGATTGTTTATTCTACAAATGATTCTAATAAAACTGTTGTTTACATTTTGCATTTTTAACAATATTTAACAATGATTATACTGATTAACATTTTTACATTGATTGTTTCTATCCCTAACTCATATTTTGGAACTATTTTGAAGCACTTAAGCTAGGGTTTTTCTCTATATGCAAATGGGAAATAGTGGCTTCAAGAATACTACTACAAAAGATACTGAAGGTGAAAGCAAGCATGTGCATTGGGGAGATGTGTTATTATCTTAATTATCTTGATTATCTGGTTCTTTGATGGTCATCGTTGGATTTGGCATCCTCACCTGGGATTCGCCGCTTGCATTTGAGTGCTCCTAATTAGCCTTGAAATCAGCTCATCTGCAGAGGTGCCGTTGCCTAGCTACCACCTAGGCAAGCTCTGGACCTCTTGTAGTACCGCTGGTCAAGAGTTTTGATTGGTCTTAATGCCTCTGCTGAGAACTGATTATGTCATAATTGACAGTAAATATGCTGAATTATGTTGGCAATTCAGAGGCTGGGGTGGGAGGGTACTCGGTACCACTTTTGTATGCTGTCAGTTATTTCTCCTCTCTCAAGCCTACCGCTGCAGACTAAAATACATGTATGCATAGATCAAAAGTATCAGCATTTCTGATTTCACTGAAATCTTATTGGCAGAGAACAGCTGACTCCAGGGTAGCCTTATAAATCTTTGACGAAAGCACAAATCCTGGTCTTTAGAGTGATTACACAATAAAAAAAAATGTCCCCTGACTTCACCTATACTTTCTTACACATACATAAACTGCTGGAAATGTTAAATCTATTTTGTCCCGGGGGCCAACATGTTTAAATTCAATGCCAACAAGATTCTAAGATGATGCTTCTGAGAGTTAATCCATCCCCCCCCCCCAAGAAAACAACAATCTCTTACCTCTCATGTGTATGTCTTACTATGAAGCAATAGTAAACAGGTGATATATTCACTACATAAGACATCATCTTCAGTTACAGTGAGCTTAAAGCTGAAAATACTTTGCCTATGTATTATTGACAACAAATGCTGATGATTTGTGGTTTTCATCTCTGCATTCATCGCCAGGGTGACGGGATAAAACTATAGGATATTCAATGACACCACACCATCATCTGCTTCAGATTATGATGAAGTTTCTACAAGGCTGTTTTATTCTTATTATCAAAACTTGATCGGAGGAGGGGGGGGGGGGAGGGACCTACACTTTAAAGGGTCCAAAATGCAGAGTTTTAGGAGGATGAAATAATGGTTGAATGGCCCCTCTGCATTTGAAGTTATACAGAAAAGACACGCTGTATGGTTAGATGATGAAATGATGATGCACTCATGTCTCTTAACCTCACATCTTGCTTAGTCTGATATACATTTCTCAACCCCCAAACCTGACATCACTGTATAGAACAAAAAAAAACAAAACAAAACAAAACAAGGCAAAAACAAAAATGAATTGGGAAATCCGGAAGTATTCCATGCAACCAGTTTCAAATGAGGCCCTGTGAGCAGGGCTTGTCCCTGAAACACCATTCCTGAGATGAACTATAAATTTGTATCCATCGTATCCAGGGGTTCAAGCACACACCCTCATCAACCAACTTCTTTTCTGGCAGAAGGAAAGAGGAAAGAAAGAGTGACATCAACTTGGTGTGGCCCAGAGAACTTTTATGAAACAGGTTTTTCCTCTCAGCAGTCAACAGGGGAACGAGAGAGAGGTGCCATTAATAACAATGACAGCATCGGAAAAATATGTCTTTGTTTCGGGAGAGAGTCGACCGTCAGGCCTGCTGGAGAGAAACAGAAACGAGGCTGACAGGAAGGATGGCATGATTCTCAAATGAAGAAGAGATAAATCAAGAACCAACTGGCTCCCATCTCCTCCTTGGAAGACAGAGCCATGGAGATGGAGAATGAGAGACAGAGAGACAGACAGACAGATAGAGAGAGAAATAGATAGATATATGATAACAATGAAGAGAGAGAAAACATGATGTATATTTAGATAGATTGATAGATAGATAGCAAAATATATACAAATATAAAAAGAGATAGAAAGGAGAGAGAAAGGCAGATAGAGAGGAAGAGATAGATAGATACATACATACGTTGATGGAGAGAGATACAGATGGAAGAAATATATGGATTGAGAGAGGGGGAAAGAAAGAGAGAGATACTAGTAGAGGGAGAGAAAATACATATGTATTTGGACAGATTGGTAGATAGCAAAAAATATATAAATATAATACATAGAGAGCGATAGACAGAGAGAAATATATATCATATTATATATATATATATATTCAGATAGATAGCGAAGGATAAATGAAAATATACAGAGAGAGAAATATATATGTATTATATAGGTAGAGAGAAAAATATATATATATATATATAAAGGACAGAGGGACAGAAAGGAGAGAGAGAGAGAGAGAGAGAGAGAGAGAGTGGGATACAGACAGACAGATACACACACAGAGGAAGGGAAGTAGATATTCTGAAACTGAATGACTGGAGTTACACCACAGATGATTGAGAGAAGGGGGCTGTGATGTGGTGCGCATACCTCCACGCCTCTCTACCCATACAATCAGCTTCTCCGAGAGGTCGCGATGCAAAAGGCAAATAAGGCGGATCATCGTTCCAAAGGCAGACTGTTTGCATTCAGTACATGCCATGTTGCATTCAGCAGAAGCGTCTTCTTACAACGCACATAAACATTGCAGAAAGCAAAAACAACACTATGTGCAGAACTACGCTCTGTCGAGAAATAATGACGATCGTGTATTTCACCGACAATCCATCTGTCTCCAGAGGGCGAACTTGCTATTTCTCTTAGCATCTAAGAATGAGACAGGAAAAACCCACAACTTACCTCTGTGCCTGTTCGTAGTGCGGTCGAACATTAAGACTGCCTCTTCAACCTGTGGCGAGGAAAAATAAAAAGACAGAAGAACAGAAGATTAATACAACACGTGCAACTGCTTGGTCAAAGTCAATAACTCATTTTTAGGAAACATTTCAGTGAAAAACATTCCCATCAAATCAGGTGCATTCAAATTGAAGACGGGCATCCCAACCCATGTTCATTTAATGGAAAATCGGAAATTGACATTTTTCTCTTTTATGTCTCTTGCGCCGAGTCGTCTTGTTTCATTACTGGTTACTAGCGTGTGGATGTTGTATAGCAGCAAACATTATCTGAACTCTATATGAGGTGAAAATATGACTTTTGAGAAGAAATGACTCCAGATCATAATAATGAAACAATCATCATGCATTTATCAACATTGTGTAGATAGCTAGATGAATATTTAATAGTACCATGCAGTCATTTGCTAACAGAGATCCCTATCATCATACTTGACTGCTGTAACTCTCGATGATTTACAAAGGCACATATAATGAGTACTGAGAGAAAGACATTACTGTGGGGTCTGTGACATTGACCCCCTTTCTCGCCTCACATTTAATTCACATCACCTCAGTCATCTCATCTTACAACGCAATGGCACAACAAGCTGAGCAATAAAACAAAAACAAAAGCAAAATGGTGTACGCTAATGCAGCTCACGCAGATACGCACACCTCGCATATATCATTGATAACGCACACACAGACACACACATGTTCATTGAGTGTTCAGAGATGAGTCTGCCCCCAGCGCTAATCATCGCCATGATAGTGTACCTCTGCAACTACAGTAATCCCTCCGCTTTGGTTTTGCTGTCGAGGTTGAACGGACAGGAAATGCTGTTCGCAACGCGAGTGTGTTGACCTAATTAGGTCTCCAACTACGTTTCAAGGGTACTCCATTTGTCTTGCTACGGAGGCGTTAATAAAACAGCAAGTTTGTGGGCCCCGCCGGGGTGTGATAATGCCTTTAAATAAAAACCATCTCAATCAAGTCATGGAGAGAATGAACGTCAGGAAAGGACATTAATATGAACAGTGCAAAGCATCCTTTGTGAGATCACCGGGCAGAATGACCGTGGCCTTTCGCTGAGAATCGTCAATCTCGGCTATAGCTCATCACTGACCACTGCTGCCAACACTCTTTCTACATCCTCCTCTACAATGGTCAGATGTACCAGATGTACAAATGACCACTCATATTGTCAACACTCTAACTATTTATGGGTGAATGGATGGCTTCCATGCTCTCTCACACATAATTAAACATGTTTGTCCCATTATCTTGAAAGTCTGACATGTTTTCATAATAACGATACGATCAGTCACATGGCGTTGATAATGACATTGCCTGCCAAGTCTCCCTATTAGCTTCCATGATATTTCCTCTCCTCTTTTTCTGACACAAATGTATGTGTAAAAAAGAATACCGAGTCACTCAAGAGTTGGAGTGATAATCTAGAAATAATGATGATGTTTTAAAGGAGGTTCTTATTCTTGTGGTCCAATTCCATGGATGTTTTCTCAATATCCACACCAAAGGATAAATGCAGAGCTAGCATTCATTGATGGTAACTTTTACCATAACAACAAGACTAAATCCTTTTAAGTGATCATCCATGTTTGAGATTTCAGGATATTATCCTTCTATTGTCCCCCAAAGTGAAATTCCCAGGATAAAGCATGAGTCTATTAGTCATGCAACTAGGGTAGTGGTAGGAATGATTTTAAAGCCTTTAAACATGAATATTTTTTATGAGTCCCACTCATACGCTGCAGGGGAAAATCCCTCTTTGCAGATAAAGTCACTTTTAAGTAGAGTGAGTCTGACTGTGCATTCAACTTTGATATCCAAAGATGTAATTCCATGCAAGGGTAAAATACATCACCGTCAACCTAAAAAGGCCGTATTGGATGCGAATTCACATTTCAGAGATAAAAAAAAAAAAGATTTCACTCGTCTCAATGGATATAATTTGCAATTTCCTAGAAGGTCTGATTCTACCTTCTAACCTCTATCCAATTTCACTTGTGGTTTTCGGAGGACACTACACTTCTGCTAAGAAAAACAAGAGTGTGTACATGAGGCGCTATCTTGTAATTTCTTACAACTACTGTGGGGAAGACACACACAAAAAAATCATCTTCATTTAGCGTGCTGAGCACTTCGTAAGTACGCTGTCTCTCATCGCGGAACTAGAGATATGTCAGGCTCTAATGGAATGTATGCACCACACGCAAGCAAGCCGTCCTTCTCGGTAGTGGCTGAAGGCCCGGCTGTAATTCAAGGCGACAATTGTAAATAGCCGTGACGTTCTAGTTTACACTCTCGCTGCCTCATCGGGGAGGAGTGCAGAGCACTGGGGGGGGGGGGGGTGGGGTGGAGGAAGCAGGGAGTTGGGACTTGGTGGGGTGATGAGAGAGGAGGGGTGGCATACCGGTGGTAGGAGGATGAGGTGGGAGGAGGATTGGGGAGGGGGGAATAGGGAGGGCGGAGGAAGAGGAAAACTAGAAAAGGCAAAGAGCTGAAGGTAGAGGGAAATGGTGGTAGGAGAATGGGGAGGAGGAGAATGGGATGGAGGAGGAGAAGAGAGGAAAGAAAAGGAGGAGGAGCGATTGGATGAGATGGGCAGAAAAGAGGGCAATAACAGTAAGGACAGCAGGTGGGGAGAGATGGTGATTTGGTGGTAGAAGGAAAAGTGAAATAGGAGATGAAGGAGGCGAGGAAGAAAAAGGAAGGGGAGGTAGAAAGAAGAAGAGGATGAGAAATGGCTGGAGGAGGATGGGGGTAAGATTGCTGATGGAGAGTGGTGGAGGGGGGAAGATGAGGGATGGGGTGAGACCAGACAATGGGGTGTAAGATGGAGTCAACCCATGGAAGTTGATCAGCTGGAAAAGATGAGTTTTTTAGAGTGGGAAAGAGATATTTATATGTTGAAATAGGGACAGGAGTGTGGGATGGGACATGGTTGGGAGAAATGACAAGACCATCTCAAAGATCTCATCTCATCCAATAAAAAAAAAATTGCAGGAGTTTAAAAAACAAGCCAGAGGGAAGAAAATCAGAAATTTTATACACAGCTTCTCACATGTCTGAGCAAGAACTTTAGGAATCAATGAATCCATACAGATTAACTTAGATACAACTTCTTTCTCTTTCTTGTTCGCACTTAAAAGGCCGGATTATGAACTGGCATCTAAAGAGTTTTTGTCATCAATCAGTATTTCTGAATTTCTTAAATCATGTCTGAACATTTCGGCCTATGAATTGCAGCTGCCACATTAATCCCGATTCAAGATTACTTGCTGTGAAAAATTCATATCATATCCACAATGTCTCCATGGATTGTCACATCAATCACTTGTGAGGGCTTCTTTTATATTCTCTTTTTTTTTGGGGGGGGGGGACATTGCTTCATGGGAAGGATGCTTGGAAAAACTAAATTTTCTTCATAAATGTCGCCCTAGATCAGCTGGGAATTTCAGAATTTTGACAGTCAGCTGAAGATGACCTCAATATCTTTCCAGGAGTGGGTTGTGTTTCTTGTTTTGCCATCATTATGAGCACCCAGTTATTACATCTTAAACCTCAAAAGAATTATATCTGAAATTACATCGCAGTATTTACCAAGAAGATGCACATAGAATGAATGAGAAAAACCTTCTTCATGAAGAATGGGTGAAAATGAAAAATAGAAAAGAAAAGAGGACAAACATCCAAATTGGACCATTGTAAGGGGTCAAGGGGTGTCTGGTGACTCTGGTATCTTACTAGCTCTTGTCAATTTTGATGTTGCACAAGCAACTTTACCACCTAGTCAGGGGGTGACTGAATAAAGGGACATTTAACATTAACCCATAACACTCCAATACCTCATAATGGCAGTGACATCGCCTCAAAACAGGTTACCAGCTGGTAATGAGGGAGTTAATCAGGGATGGTGGGGAGGGGGGGGGGGGGACAACTACTTCTAGCACCCAGTCATTCACATCTTACAGGGCCTGACAGAAGCCAATTGACTTGGGATGAATGGGGGTGAGTGAGAAGCGAATTGAGATAGAGGAGAAAATGTCAATGAGAGAGGTAGACGTGGACATGATTATGGATAGAGGATAGAGTGAGGCTACTAGTGACTTGATGTGAGATGTTACAGAGAAAGATAGAGTAGAGACGAGTGGGCGGAACATCCACTGAAGACAGCACTACAGCAATGTTTATTACACACACGGTCAAGGACTGGGATGAGATGAATACATCGTACCTAGTCTGTCCCCGACTCAAATCTGTGTTGCATAAAAAATTGGTTTGGAGCAAAAATCTGATGTTTTCATCCACGAAACAAAACCTGGGCATTGAGTCGGACCACTTTAGAGGAATTTGGCCTGAAGGTTATGTAAGAATATATAACTCCCCCCATATTCAAGCAGTCTTTCCTACTGGACCCACTATCGCCCCATCCCCACTCCCCTACCCCCTCCAACTTCGCTCCTTCCACACACCATCTCCTATAGATATGAACATAGGGAAGAGAAGGGACATCACAGACTGCCAGGCTGCTCGGGTTCTTAATAACGTTCCGGGCCAAAGCTGGGAGGACCAATATATCCCACTCTGGTGGAAAAACAATCGCAACGCCTGGCTTGTTAAGGCACTCACACGTATCGCGTATCGTCTTGAGGACAAAGACACATAACAGCGCATTGACCTCCGCCAGTCACAGCTATTATTTCTCCGCGGCATGGGCGGCACTTTTTAATATTGCCGCGGAGTTGTAGAGGCTGTAAGAATCTGAAATCCATACCAGCGGAGACATTGTATGGAGCATATTCAGATCTATATGGGACCTTGGAGTTGAATGATAAAGGGGGCGGGGCAGGGGGAGGTGGAGGAGGAAGAGAGAGATATGTAAGAATTCTGCAAGGGATTTTAGGAGGCTTTCGCGTGTGTGCATCCCGTGTGCACAAATTGTGCATGCATTCGGGGACAAGGCAATATAATAGAATTAGCTGCAGCTGGTGCAAATGTTAATGAGGGCAATATCATGCAAGGGGGTAAGGATGGGGGGAAGGAATAATGAGGGAGAGAACGAATGAAAAAGCGAAGGACCCGTGGGTCGGAGAGCAGAGTCTGGGGCTGGCTAGCCCGCTGTGGCTGGCTCCAAACTGGGCGAGGAATCACGCCAGTAATTGTTTTGGCTGCAAGTTAGCGGGAGCCCTTTGACAAACGGCAGGGTAGCAATTAAGGTTAGCTAGCAAAGAGAGAGAGAAAAAAAAAACACACACACAGAAAGAGAAAGAAAGGAGGGAGAAACAGAGAGAGAGAAAGAGAGAGAACTGGATAGATGGTAGACATTGAGAAAGCTGAGACAGGTCCAAAGTCATGTTGACCCTATGTTGTCCTTCACATGAAGGCTCCCTTTGGTCGCTGATGAATCAGTCGAGGTTGATAAGGCAACAACCGTTCCCCCGGGGGACGCTGCTACGCCAACAGCGCTCCATCCTTGGCTGCTGCCACTCGTTCATGTACAGAAGCATCTCTCTCTCTCTCTCTCTTTCAGAAGTAGCATCTTCAGTGCGGAATGTTGATTAATGTTGATTATTCATGCTCGAAAGGACATGAATGATGGCATTGTTACATCATTGATATCTCCGTGATGAGCTATCCCCTCTCTCCCGCTCACTCTTGGTCTCTTTCTCTACTCCATCACGTTCTCCAGAGTTCACTCGTACAAAACACTATCTCTGGATCTCTCTCTTCGTGTGACTCATGTGTCATGTTTGACTTGAAGAGAATCATACCTTTCTTTGCTAATAAATCATTTCTTTCATACATAATGTATAAAGATATCTTGATAGCGGATTTAAGTAATGACATATTTCCAGTGAGAGGTTAAGAAGGAAACAAGTGACATGGTGCATTTATCTGAATAGGACCTATATTTGGCTAAGGGGATGGTTTGAACAGTCGAGTGTTTCCTCAAATATGACTCAGTCTTCGTTATGGTATGTTACCAGGGAAGATGGAGGGTTGTTCTACCGATGGGGCTCAGCCTGTCTCCATTCATCCCCAAACACCTCAGTCTTCCAGACTATGCGACCTCATGTAAGCAGACGGTGACCTTAGACTTCCCTCCTGCAAACTCCTCGCCAAATATGGAGAGTACCCCCCCTCCGGCTCCCCTCCTGACCAACCGGCCTCACTGCCAAGAGACCCAAATCCCTTCCAAACGCCCCCTGATGGAGCAGGGAGGTTGTCTTGGGATCTTAATGGAAGAGCAAAGCCATCCCCACCCCCACCCCAGCTTCAACCAAAGCCTTCTCATACTGGGAGTTGTTCCATAAATGCGGCCTCTCTTGTCCAACTGGTAGCTAACTCCCAACAGCTCATCAAAGTTGCGTTTACTCCGTCCCCTAATCCAGCCTTCTAGTCCCCTCATCCCAAACACACATTCCACTTGTCTCTTTGGAACAACCTTAATAGAATCAAGGCGAGGGTTGGAGGAGCGGGGGAGCAATGAGCAACTTCACTGTTGCCTTTTCTGTTATCCTTGCATAGCTGCCATAAGCATAGAGCCAGTGCCTATAGCATCCCCTGTTTTCAACCATAGCTCAATCTCCTCGTTCCCCCATGCCTCGGGACACTCTGCCATTAAGAAAAATACCTGCATCTGTTACCACGGGGACACCAATCCATCTGGCGCATTCAAAGACATATTATCTACAAACCCATCACATTGTGTTGGGACTTCCATTCTATCACTAATTGTCTTGCCTATCAACGACATCTTCAATGCATGGAAGAGCAATTACTGGACGGCCTTGGGTTGAAGATACGATCATTAGTCCCCGTGTCACACGTGAGAGACAATGTCTCTGCGTCACTCATACCGTGTTGCACGCACACCCTCAGAAGAATGCGCCAGTCTCACTCGTCTTTTCCGCAACACATGCGTCATGTCAGTGCAGTTCATCATACGCAGGCTCTCGCTGGGGTGGGATGCCACCGGTAAAAACATGTCTAGAATGATAACACGCTGCACTCTTTCTCTTCTCATATGCCCTATTTGCATAGCCTTCTTCGTGCGAGGAAGGTAAACTACGGCATGGCGCTTTAAGAGTTAATGCTATCAGAAATCCACCTACACGGATGCCTTCTATGGGGGAATGTTCAGGCTAGACCGGATCGTGAGATACCTACCAGGATGGTTGTATGCATTCCTGTCGCATCCAACCGTGAAAAATGTGACCCAGGAATGCTGCATGGTATCCGACAGCTTGAGACCACATCATCTCCTACATGTCAGCTCTCATCAACAGACGCCGGAGCATCTTTGGAGCAAGATGCTCGGAAAGAAAAATGTAGGGAGACGGTAATCCTTGGGATTGCATGGAGAATGCTTCCTTTTCTACACCGTTGTGACGAGAGCTCACGGACAGATGCTGAGATGTTGCCTGGGGGACGCATCATCATGCATAGCCAAACTCATTGCTGTGCTTCGCCGCGCCGGTGTTTCTTCACATGGGGAGTGAGCGCGGTTATATTTCTGGAAAAATAACATTGCATGAACATCTTGAGTTGAGTTTAGAGTGATGCTTCGCAAACGATGCAGCATCCAGATGCAGAGAGACATCCACAGTCCCGGGGTGTCATTCACCGGTACTCCTCCTCGCAGCATCTTCAGCCAATCTTCCCTTAAATTGCCTACGACACAATGTTAGAGGTCACTTCCTGCCCCCTGCCCTACCGAGTTGTCAGTGGGTTGACCCCGAGCGGGTTTTCCAGACGGCATCTGCTCAGACAACTCCCCAGCCACCCCCTGGGTGTCAAATGAATTGGGGAATTTCAGAGTGATGCTCCCCCCCCCCCTTCCCATGATCACTTCTTTCATGTTCTTTGCATAAGTACTGTGCAACATACTGTTGTGGCTGTTTGCCAAGCCAGACCCAGCCAGTCCCAGCCTTAACGAAAAAGAAAGAATGAAAGACAGCAACATTAAAGGGATCATATAGTTTTGGTTAAGACCTAATTTCAGGTTTCCAACATTTTTTGGTGAGATAATGAGGAACCTCTTATGAAATGTGAAAGAGCATGTAATTCTATGAGGAATTCAACGTTTATTTGATGAAAATTGGTTTTGAAATGGCTGAGATATCCAAAAAAGAGTGATTGTAATAAAGTGTGGGACCCACACTTTATTACGATCACTTCGTTTTACTTTGTTTTTGGATGTTTCAGTCATTCCAGACCCGATTTTCATCAGATAAACATTGAATTCCTCTTAAAATGGTATGCTCTGTACTATAACATAAGTATTTTCTTGGTATCTCGCAAAGAGTATAAAGCCCAATTCTCATCTCCACTAATACTGTACCATCCCTTTAACTCACTATGTAACTACAACATGCCCAATAGGCAAAGAGTATTTATCACATGTCGTCTTGTGCATCATTATCTCCAGCTGTTTTATTATACAAACATTTTGCCTTATACAATCATTTTTGCCTTATACTTATCATGGGGCACCTCTTGAGGCAAAAACAATAACAACAGATGAACATTGGCAAAGAGAGAGAAAAAGAGAGGAGGAGGGGAGACAAAAAAAGTACTTGACACCAAGTTCACACTTCAGAGCTGTAGTGGAGAGCTACAGGTCAGTTGCCAAGGAAACACAAGTTCACTGACTTGGAAAGCCTGTCTTGAGTGTGTCCATGTATGCATGTATGTGTGTGCGTGTGTGTGTGTGTGTGTGCGTGTGTGTGTGTGTGTGTGTGTGTGTGTGTGTGTGTGTGTTGGCTGCTGCCATGCAGCTGGAAGGTAGAGAGCCTTCTGGTTGAGTTTACCAAAGAGCAGGGACCGGCACATCACGTTCCCCCATCACCTGAATCATTAATGGTCTCTGGCATAAATCAAGATGACCCCTTAAAAGAGCCGGAAATCTAGTCCGAGGTAAAATCATGCAGAAGAAGAAGAAGGGAAAAAAAAAGGTTCGCCCGTGACATTCCTACGCCCCCATCTTGTCCCCTTTCTCCGACTCCTGTGACATCTCTACATGAGACGAGAGTTGTTTTCATGCCGACTGCTGAAAAGTGAGGGCATGCCTCCATCAAAACTTCTCTCTGTTTGTTGACTTTAAAACAGCATCCAACTCTGTGTGCTGGCCGAGGGAACCAGGTTCCTCTCTCACGAGCTGCAGCCCATGGACGGTTTCACTTCCATCTCAACCCCAAAGTACAGTTTGGCAGAGAGGACTAGAATATCGAAAACTATAAAGTTCTCTTTCTCGCCCGGCAACCATCAAAAAAAATCTGCCTTCTAAGAAAAACTTCATAACTGACATTCACAAATGATTTGCTACCGCCCCCCGAATGTGTTTATTTTTCCAAAAGACATTTCGGTTCTCGATCATAAACCGTCAACATTGCTGCATGAAATCATCATCATCATCCCAACGCATTACTGCCAGGAAGTGCATCTCTGCGTTTGTCAAACTCAGGAAGCCGGGCCGAGGAGACCATCAGAATCGGCAGAGAATTCCCCACGTGGGAACGGAAAACTAGCTCGCTTGATGACAAAACAGTGCACCTGTCTACCCCTATCCATCAGACACATGTGTACGAGAAAAGATAAGAAAAAGGAAAACTTTCTCTCTCTTTTTTTTTGTCTTCCAACACTTGAGTGCGTGCTTCATGTGATTTGAGCATCGTTTGTCTCATATCTGGGCAATATTTGGGCCATCAATGCAGACACTTGGAAGACAGGTGGCTCGCAGAATTGGGTCAAAGTGAAACGCTTGCGGACTGACGGGCTAAAAGTTGTCAAACAACCTGCCGTGACACTTGCAAGTTGCTCCCACAAAAGTGACACTTTTGCACTGACTGGCATTTTGATTTGTCCTCTCTCTCCCTCTCTCTCTTGAAATCCACATCCCTGCTGGCATTGATTCGCTGAATTTTTTTTTGTGTGTGTTCATTTTCCCTATAAGGGAGATAGTATCTTCAAATATTCATACCTTCCACTTCAAGGATTTTTAAGCAATTTATACAGCATTCTGAAGATAAGATTATAGGGCAATCTCATGAACAAGTGAATGTGAAATATGAAATTTTTCAGTTCTGAGGAGATACATAGTGTGTATGAGTTAATGATAATACAGTTTGAACAGTGAATTTTGTCAAAATGCATGATGTGTTAACAATTTGATGGCTATTGAAATTCACTTGCACCATGATTGATCATCATACTTACTGTTCATTATCTACTTGATGTCAAAAAGTTGCAGTCTCCTCATCCATTTCTCGATAATAGTTTTGCCCTTAAAGGGGCTGTACAGTACTGGTTGTGGTAGGGATTCATGTTTTGAACATTCCTAAGTGAAATAATGAAAAGCCTCTTATGAAATATGAAAGAGCATGTAGTTTTAAGAAGGATTCAACGTTTATTTGATGAAAATTGGTTTTCAAATGGCTGCGATATCCAAAAAAGTGCTAATAATAAAAGGCGACATGCCCCAACTTTATTAGTATCTCTTTGTTTCACCTTGTTTTTGGATATCTCAGCCATTTCAAAACCGATTTTCATCGAATAAACTTTTGATACCCCTTAGAACTGCATGCTCTTTGACATCTCATAGAGTGGTTTCTGAATATCTCACAAAACGTTAAAAGCTAAATCTTCACCTCGTCCAGAACTGTACACACCCTTTAACCACTACTAACCCCACTTTGGAGCATGAAGTGGCTACACAAACCACTAGATAGGGATTCAAGCAGTCATCAAGCATTCTGAAAGTAATTTGGGAATGAAAGTCCACTTGCACACAATTTCCTTACCTCCTTAAAATAATTCATCACTACCGTGGAAATATACATGGTCAACTGACAAGTAGGTTATCGTCACAATTTTTAGACTTCATACAGCAAGAACGCCTTTTTGCTTCTCATCTGGAGACATGCGCATAATTATGTCAAGCGCTAAGACAGACAAGTAGGATTGTATCCTTGATGTCTCGCAAAGATGGGCATATCTAGATGCTACCCACAAAAGCAGGTGTCTCAGGTACATAAGTCACTATGCCACTGACAAGTTGAGGACAAATGGGGGTACGCACAAGGGCTATGGAAGAGGGACGCAAGTACGTGAATATGACATTGTGGTCTATGAGGTAGACACGAGGAGCGTGTGTGTATATAGCCATGTCCAGCAAAGGGGAGGCCCCCCACCAACACGTCCATCTGGCACATTGCAGAACAAGTTGCCACATCACCGACGTCTGTAGCATCTGCATTGCCGTGGGAATAGGGCTAATTATGGTTAATGGCCGATGAAAACGTCCTCCCCTCCTGGTGAGAGATGGTAGGCCAGCGCCGCCCCAAATGGATACATCTTCGAAGGCAGGCTAAGGGGGCCTTAAATGGCAAAGAAGGGTAGAAAATACATACGGGGGAGGCGCAGAATAAACACAAACTTGACCCTGGCGGGATGAAAATGTCACTTGACCAATGGTAAGTGGACAGGTTATTCTGGATGTGTTTGGCAGGAAGAGAGAGAGAGAGATCAGTGGAGACAGAAAAAGAGGGATAACGAGAGAAAAAGAAACAAAAGGAAATATTCTACAACAGAAAGAGAAAGAAAAAAGATCTCAGAAAGAAGAAGAGTATGAGAAAAAAAAAAAGAAACCCAACCATAATTCTCCGTCTCTCATCTAGACAATATAAGCTATATACACTCTATCAACGCAAAATAAAAGGAACTGTGAAAGATAGCATCAATGGAAAGAATGAATAGATTAATAATAAGAGATAAAGATATAGACAGAGATTGACAGAAAATAATATGTGCCAATGGACTGATGGAAGCATCAACAAAAAGAGAGCATTGTAAATTTAGGAAGACAGAAATATTGGCATTAGATTCCATAAGTCAGAGAGTTATACAAAATCATGAAGAAGGCTAGCAAGGGTGCCAGTAAGATAGGATAGAAAAGTTTCTGTTAACAGATCAGATAAAAGATCAAAATCAAACACTCATTGCAATTCCAAACACATGGAAATAGAAGAGAAAAGAAGAAATAACTGGAAGGATCAAAATGTAAACATTGAGGGCAGTAAGAGATAGAGAAATAGAGAGCTAGATAGATAGAGAGACAGAGAGACTACAGCCCAAGAGATGAAATAGGAAGATATAACCGGACCCCCCTTTTGTCCACCCCACAGTGGAGACAGAAATCTGCCGCTACAAGTAGGCCGCTATATACTGACAATGCAAAACACTCCGTAATGGAATATAAATCTGAGGGCATCCAAGAGAAACACAGTGCTAGCGACTGTAAACACAAGGTCTTTGCATTTACGACAAGCGCAGTACTCCCCCTTTTTCCCCTTCACGACTTCATCATCACTATATAAATGTATCCTATCGCTCTGTGTGCGCGGACGTCAAGTATTGACTCGCAGCCCCGGTATGGTCATCCAGTAGCCAAGTGCACAAAGAGTGGGAATCTCAAGCAGGCATTTTTAGGATGCTACATACAATGACTGTCAAAGTAATGAGTGCTACTAGTCATTTGTGGCTATATTCAACACCTTAACTCTCATCTAAAATGGGCTTGATCCAGACATTGTGATCTGCACTGGGTATATCTATACCAAATAATATTGACATTGATTTTTGCTTTCAAACATCGTGATGCCCTTTTGAAATGGAATCAATATAAGACTGATGCAAGATGAATACCCCGATACGTTACGTATACATTCTGCTATATTTTTTTCTCATCAAAATACATATTTCATTCAGAAAGTTGAACAGCCCATACCACAAAACATACATTACAATTTCTTCATGTTTTGGATGGTACTTGTATAAAATATGTAACAGTAACCCAGCAAAATAAACAAAAACATGCAAATGCAAAAAACAAACAATTTTGTATTGTAAACACTATGCTCTGTCTTGGTATAAATGGAGCATGGCGAGTTTAATATTATATTGATTGAGTTTTCACGAATGTGGGAAATACTACACAAGTCGCACGTCAGAGCATTCTGGTTCTCATAGCGATGAATACTATGGATGAAAAGGAGCTCCCTTTATCTTCCGATCGGCAGTCAATGATCAAAACCAAGCACAAAAGATTTTGAGGTAGAAATCTAAAACTCTATCCATTATGCACTTATTCCATTTTGCCATTCATCTTGACAGTGAAGCTAGACCACACTTGATTAGATATTAATCAGACACGTCGAAGAAAAATTGTTGAGAGTTTTTTAGCGTCACTGAAGGAAAAAACTGCCGGCCAATCCTACTCTCACACAAATTCTTTCTCTCACGAACTCAACTCACTACATCACACAAAGTGCTGGGTAATGTGATTACTGAAACTGGAGAAATTCAGCCAGTGAGGGAAAGAAACATCACAAGCCTCTGAGGCAAAATTTTTCTCAACATTTCTCAAGAGCTGAACTTTTCCGGAAGAACTTTCCAATGCAAACCTGTCAGTGCAAGACCAGCGGATTCCACTGTGACATTTTGCAAGGGGGGATGGGTGGAGGAAGGGAGAGCAGGGAGAGCGATAATGCGGTTGCCATGGTTATTGGAGCATGAAACCAACATTGAGGGCACACAAGGCCGACACGCCTCGGCAACAGCATGGATACAATGGTCCAGTGAAGCATTTAGCTCCTGATTCAGGCAAAACCTCCGCTCCTTTGTGACCAAACAATATATTCACAAGTTGAGAGAGCGTCAGCGATTTATTCTTACTGCACACTCGACGGACACCCACTGCCCCAAAACACAAGGACGAGAGCAAAGTAGACAAAGTGTGTACAAAAATACACACATTCCAAAACCACACATTTACTAACACTTCATCAATTTTCATCAATTATTCAAACATATGAAATTTTCACTCTCTGAAACTCCTTCATGGATTCAAACAACATAAACTCCATACTTCGACACATTCAACATTTCAGAATAGATATGAATATAAAAAATATCCATGACTTATCAACACAAAAATTAGACCTATCAAGTTAAGGCTGAGTCATTGCACACGAAAACAAGTGCGAATCTCGACCAGTTTTTCTTGTCCCAGTGCATTGTCAGACACGCCCTGTTTTGTTGTCTGATACCTAGACCCGACATAGTCCGGGGGAGGCAGAGCGGGTCGAGTTGTGTACACAGCCGTGACCCCTCCGACTGCCTGCAGAAGTACAGACTGTCACATGATCCCACATATAGGGAATCATGTCGTGTTATTAGTGCCAATCAAGGGGGGCAGAGGCAGCGGGTACCAAGGCAGCAGCGAGACAACAAGCACCCACAGACACGGTGAAAAATGCTGCCGTGTGAGGTAAGGTACGTAGGAATGTGCCATTTTTTCACAGGGGCTCTATGTTGACGGAGAAGTTTTGCCTTGCGTTATTATCCTCTCCAAGTGAATAATAACGAGATGGAACTGAATATGAGACTATACATCCAAACCCACCACTTCCCCCCCCCCAAAAAAAAAACCCAAACAAACAAACAAACAAACAAACCCCAAAACAGAGCTCACCTCTATGATCAAGGGGAGTTACAAGTTATACATTTCCAAAAACCTAGGAACCTCCGTTCAGAGTCTAGGACCTTAGATGACATTCTCTTCGCCTCAATAATGATGAGCAATGCAAGCGGCATAATTCGGACAAGAGCAGCTGCAAGTTTAGAATTCAAACAAAGATGCAGAGTTTTTGTTTGTTTGTTTGTTTTTTTTTTTTTGCTTACCACTATCAAAGATTGTTATTTTTTTTATGTAAATTTAGGATCTAGATTTCGTATTTGAGGATATGTAAAAACATATCTGTAGCACTTTTCTTCACACTTTCATTTTGCAATATATGCAAGTGCTCCAAAGCAAGCATTCTTTTATCGTGTGGCAGACCGTTGGCTTGCTGTGAGGATAATAATACTCTGTGTCTGGACACGCCCCCCTGTTTGAAATGTCCTCCTAATTGTCGGGATGATGCTGCCATCACGGGCTGAGCACCGCGAGGAGCGTTTGTCCTAATGACGATGACACACGGTGACAAATTTCCACCATCTTCTACCAGGTCAACAGCTGCTGCCCTACCATTCCCACATCCTTGTCGAGAGATCGGTCTGGCCCCCGCCCTGGGTGGACACTTCGCTGACCAGCCTTTCAGCTGGACGAGAGGGAAGGCCGGGGAAAAAAAAGTGCACCGAATGTCAACGGCACGGCGACGGGAGTGTCAACGTGCAGAGCGCCGCCACCGCTCTGCCGATTCACAATGCGCAGCCTCGGTCAAGGCCAGGTAATCAATTCGATGCAGCACAGCAACACACACACACACACACAGCGCTCAGGGCCCCTTCTCTCTCTCTCCCTCTCTCTCCCCCTCTCTTGTTTACGGATCCGTGCATCGTGGACGTGTGATGCAATGCGGCGTGAGCACAAATGTGGATAACAACCCCCAACATCCTCCAACCAGAGTACGATTCAAATAGAATAACAACGGAAATACAAATGCACAGAAAAAGAAAAAAAAGAGAGGGAGAGGGAGGGAGAGAGAGAGAACGAGGGAAGGGAAAGGGACGGGTAATAAGAAAGAGGGGGAGAACGAGAGAACACAAATGCAAATTGTCGGCAATGGCGCCGTTCAAGCTTTAACACTTGTGTCATCGATGCATGCAAAATAGCAGGCCTACACAGCCCACGAACCCCCGCTTCCTTCAGGTCAACGCATCCGTCTCTCTATCTTCTCCATCAACTTGCCAAATTGACACAAATAATTTGCTGGCCCAAAGTCCCTCTGCTTCCTAACAAATACTCTGGGTAAGAGACAGGGCTGCTCAGAATATTGGAAGGGGGGAAAAAGAGATGAAAGAGAGACAGAATTTGAAAAATAAAAGCATGAGGGGAAAAGGTATTGACACAGAGAGGGAAATGGTTAACAGTTGCCATGACAACTTCCTGCTACCCATGAAAAATTCACAGTACTGACAGACAATTCGACAGGGGAGATAGGATCCAAGTGATCCACTCCATATTTGCCCAAGACTGAGGTGATCTGGAGGCCATATTATGCCAATCTCCAGTGAATATTCCTCAGCGCTAGTATGAAAATCCTCTGATCCACAAAACAGCATCACGGTATGACCATCATTTACCAACAAGCGTGGCCATCCATCCAATCTTTCCCATTTACCATCTCCCCTAAACTAAGTTGTCACGTCTTCCCTTCATTACACACACTAAATCTCACACTCTATATTGGATATATATGATTTACAGTGTTCCCTTCGCATACCACAGCTGAGGTGGCAGATCGATTTAAGTGGCCATCGTTTGGCGGTGATACCTCGGGATTTACTCTTCCCAACATAACAGTGTGGGATCCTCATTTACTTTTCGCATTTGATAAACGGATAAAACGAAAAATTGTTCTTCGATGCTTTCTTGCACACCTCTGCATAGCGAGATAATCCCAAAATCACCTCTCTGCATCGCTCTACTTCCTGCCACGTTTCATCACCGTTGCTCCAGCACGAGCAAGCTTGCCTGTCTCCGGGGCTGGGCTGGGAGTTGGATGAGGAATGAGTTTATGGCTCCTCCTCCTCCAACACAATCTCTCCAACGAGTAAACAAGGGGTTGATTCCCGTCAATAAAACCGCCGTAGCATACCAAGATGGACAGGCCATAATGGCCGATAAGTTTTAATTTGCCACTGGGATGACATCGAGCCATCTCTCAGGTTCACTTCATCTTCAATCAACTGGTCCCCTTTTTATGCAAACCCAAAAGATTTTTTTCAATAAGGAGTAATAACCCAGAGAATTCAAACACTATCTAAAATGTGATGCACTTTTTCTTTAATCTGGGCAGTAACTGGGTCACCTAAGCAGTGAGGCAAAGAGAAAATGAGGATGACAAAGCAACCTCTAAATGCAAATTCATTTCTAGAAAAATTGAGGGTAACACTGCCCCCTGGTTTCATGTGCCAGCTGAATGCTGACTGCGATCAAAATTTAGTGAAAGGAGGATTTTTTTTTTCTTTCAAATGCTATTTAGGAGATTGAGGAAGAAAGCATGAATGATCTGGGAGATTTTTGGTAAGTAGCACGGGTAATCCACTTTTCCAGGCTGTCAAGAAATTTCCATAAAATTTCTATCTCTGGATGAATGGCAGCCGTTGAATGTTGAATGTGAATCCCTATTGGCATATAATCCTCTGGTTTGGCGGTGGGAACGAAATAACTGTGGGCATTTCTTGCGGATTTCGTCGGTGCTCCCGGCATTTGCATTTCAAGCGTTTCAATCTCTACACACTTCGTCGTGATGCAATGTGCATGCATCACAGGAACACTATCTATCTGACATTGCACGAGAGAAGTTCCGAGATGCACACACAGAGAAGTGCTTTACCAAGGCTACTCCCATGGCGTAAGATGAGACAGACTATGAAATGACATTTGTGGGAAATTAAAGATGGATGTAGCAAAAGACAACAACAACATCAACAACAAAACATCCAAAAATCTTCAACATGTCATCCCTTTACAAAGTACTCTCATGCTCCTATTTCCCAAATGACAATTCTTTAATGATGGAACCAGTGACAGGAACACAAAAAACCCAGCAAACTTCTCAAGACTCTCTCATAATCTTGCCTCTACATTCACAAAATCCGCCTTCCCGTCCTCCCCTACTGTCTCTTATTTACTGATCGATTACGATACCGATGCGTACCCCCCATTTTTCTCCCTCCTCATTCCTTCACTCCGCACCCCGTTTCCCTCGATCCTTGCACCCCGCCGAAAAACACCACCCGACCACCACTAACCACCACCACCACCAATCGGCAAATTGGCAATATTTCACTCGGGGGAGTACACCCGATCAGTGGACAATTTGCGGCCCTCCGCCACGGCAGCAGCGACAAAAAGACACGGGAGTCGTCTGCAAGGACCTCATCAGTGTAATTGCGCTTCACATTTCATCACTATGTAAACTTCCCATACTCACAAAAATTGCTCCTCGCATACAACCATGGCTCCCTTCTCTCCTCCCTATCTCTCGTTCTCACCATCTCTCAAATTTCTTCCTATCTCTCTTCCATTTCCCCAACTCTTCTCTTCCTTTACATTCCATCTGCTGCTCAGCAAACTAAACTTTTTTCCCAGATTTTCCTCTCTCTTTTTTCTTTTCAGCCGGGAGTTTTCGTTCGCCTCGCATCTTTCGCCAGCAATTTCTCCTGCCCTGCACTTTTCAAACTTTCTCCCCTTACTTGGATCTCAATATATGGTAACAGGGGAAGAAAGTGCAGGCAGGCTTGTGTGTGAACTAAATAAGGGCATCGCCTCTGGGACCCATGTAGGCAGCTGTGTAATGCTTTAACTACTCTCTCTCTCTCCCGTACACCGTGTTTCCGACGTATTCCTGGAGAGGAGGTTGGTGGTAGAAGAAGAGGAGGTGCTCTAATGGCTGGGGGACGACCGGGAGACGGGGGAAAGATGGAAAGAGGTGTCCAAAGAGGCTCATTTTGGCAAACAGCATGGTCAGCTAACCAAAGCCGATGGGGTACCCCAAGAAATGGGTCGCGGGCAAACCGATCAGTGAATCTTAGACCTCTCAACAGTGCCTACAAGAGGGCTCTTCAATCTTCTTCAAGTTCCAATCAAATTCTCTTTCACCGAGATGATGACGTTCACAAGTCGGCCTAAAGGTGAAGCGAATTTTCTTCAGAATCCAACAGACATCTGAAACTAGTAGAGTGCATTGCATTGGACGATTGATTCATTGTAAGACGACTCTGGAAAACACACTACAATACGGCATATTTTTAAAAAACTTACACGACCATAAAAAGCGTTTTTTCAATAGTAATTATGGTGTCTGTCGTATCAACAGTCATTAACTATCATTACCACTGATACACTCCCTTTGTGAGTATTAATAGCATTTTGAAATCATGTTCAAGAGTATTATATGCATGTTAGTTTGCCTAGCAACCCCGTATCCAGCCTTGTTGTCTATATTCTTAATTCGCCAAACGACGCAGCACCTTTGAACCACCGAAAGATTGCACGAAACAGGGCTGTTTGTGACGACCGAACTTTCTCTTCGTCAGTGTCGCCATTACTTCCGCAGAAATCTTCGCGAGATGTCATAAATTCTCCCACTGACATGGGACTCGCATGAAACGGCCTGCTCCTCAAAATTGGGGGAAGAGTGCGCACCCTGCTCGAGGTACCCCATCGTCACCACATCATCCCATCTTCCGGAGGTTGCCATGCAATTGCCCGTCCAAGGACGTTGGAACAAGAAGTGACACTTCCCTAGGATGAAAGTCGTACACGAGAGGAGAGTAATAGAAAGGGAGAGAGAGAAAGCGATAAAGAAAGAGAGACAGGGAGAGAGAAGAGATGTAGAAAGAGAGGGCGAGAGGAACAGGGGGTGTAGCCCTATTTTGGAATTGGAGCAGAAGAAATGACCTTCTTTTTTCTTCCTCCTCCTCCTCCTACTAGTACAAACTTGTATTTGGAAAGGATGGGGGGTACGCCTTTCCAGATGGATAAATATCATTAGCACAAATGTCATTGCTGGGGAAAAAATGTGGGTTGGTATTACAGGATGTTGAACACAGTGAACAAGTGTGCCATCTCTTTTCAAGATGTTTACCATCATGGCATTTCTGGGATGAAAGTAGTAATCAACTAATCGATTCATTTCATATACATGTATGTATGCCTGTCTTCATGGCAAAGCTCTTCCTGATAAAATGAGAACTTGCCTGACGTAGCATGAGCAGCTAACACATCCTTGGTGCAAGCTAAACTCCTAGTACTGAAATGTAGTAAGCAGGAGCAGGTGAGATACGCTCACAGCTCATTAAAGGGTACTCACTGCAAAATACCCACAGAATTACGAGAATCACTGGTTCTCTCTGAAAGCACAGCCTACTTCATTGATCGGTGTGAGCAGCATACAAACAAAATTCATGTGAAGTAAAAATAAGCGAACCAAAATAATTAATTGTTGCAGATTTTGTCACTTTTTGAGGATAACAAACCATGTGCTTGGGAACCTCTTGTCTGCTAGGTTTACTATTGTATGTGCAGACCAGTCTTCCCCCCCCCCCCCCACCAACCTACCACTACCATATTGGACATATCAAGGAGGTACTCATACCTCCTTGGACATATCTGCACATTACTGCAGTCATCTCAGCTGTGATCATGACATCGAGCGCTGCATTAGTGTTTTTCCATTTTACGCACAGACTCCAACCAACTACGTCAGAGGCATTCATTTATTTCGCAAAAAAAAAAATCAGCCACCGTTAATTCTTCCACTAAAAGGCAAGGGTAGCTTTCTTTTCCCCAACGTCACTCAAATGTTAACTTTTTTTTTGTCATTCTTTTTGCTGCATTTATTTGTCCAAAAGCAGGGACAAATATCCATGCAATTTGACATTTCTGGCAAAGAAAAAAAAAACAGAAAAGAAAAGACAAATTCTCCAATACCCAGGCATGACTGTGCAAATAATACAGGGAGTAAGCTGTGCTTGCGTAAGAGAAAACAAGCAACATACCAGAATAGAACTGCGGTGAACTTCCATACTATTATTGTCAATTCATAATGTAAATAAAAACCATCGACAGTGACACCTCCAAAGCGTTCTCTTGTTCCTTTGACCCTCATCTCTTTCTGGTTCTATTTTCATTTTTTATTATCTTTTTTTTTTTTTTTGGGTGGGGGTGTGATAGAGAAAGAGAGATAGAAGAAAAATCTGATCACGTTTTTTTCGAGTACCGTATCTTCTACACGTCACACCTTTCCATTCTTGATGACGGTGCATAATTCTTGTGAAAATTAGAACATTACTAAAAGGAATGCTTGCTTCTTTGCCACTCTGGTATCATTCTCTTATCATAAACCTGTTTTCTTTTCCCAGTTCTCATGCACAACCAAACTATCTTTTGTAATTGCCCATCGCGAAACCTGACCAAATTCCAATCTGTCGATCTAGTTTACGTCAGCTTCAGCAAAATACTGAATTGTTGCACAGATTCATATCTCTGATAATCATTTTCAAGATGTTACAAGCCAAACGTTCATCACTTCGTCATCACTGATTATGTATTCGCTACGCTAGCTTATGGTCTTAGAGTTTACTCCATGGCGTAAATACCTTGTGGCTGAAACTAAGACTAGTCTCCTATACAGGGGTCAGGACAGAATGAAAAGCTCCTGCAAAATATAACATGAACCTAATATGTGCACATGTTTGATATCTTTGGCCCACAAGGGGATTATAGGCTGGCATGCAGGCTCACTGTGGACAGAAATCCTGGCAAGCATCAAAAGCAATACAGTTACCTCACTTTTCACAATGACCCTGACCTTTTGACCCCCGCCAAATGGGCAATATTTGTCGCCTGCTTAGGATAGTCTGAAGACACAGACCCCTCTCAAATCAGCTCCATGCAACACAACACTCATACCTCAGTCTCCTGCCACAATCACTTGAACATTAATACCAACATTCCTATGTTTTTCAACAACAATTTCATGCATCTACTAAAAAGACAAGTGTCATGGCTGGACACTGTGGCGTGGTAGTGAAAAGCTGAAACCGTTAATGCCAATGTATGATGGTCTGCATTCAGAGACTAGCAGAGCGACTCCAATAACACTACTGACCCATTTGAAACAAAAATGTATGACATCTGGGCTGCCTGTGTTTTTATATTTCTTTGTGAGGAATAAAATCACTGAAGTTACCACTTTGATAACAAATAACAGGAGACCATAAACTTCAACTAAAGTCAAGCAAAGCTGCCCACTCCCTGTCACACGTCCGAAGGCCACCATAACAGCAACTCCCACCACAACAGAGCATGACTTTGGAAATTTACAGAGCAAAAAACAACAATCTAGGACTCACAGCATTGCATCATGGGAGATACCTTGAATAATACACTCCAGTGAAGATTGAAATGTGTTCATTTCAACCCAAGATTTCAATTCAATGGTTTCCTTTCTGACGAAAAATTGTCTTTAAAAATGTCCAAACTTATAATTACTGGTTGCTGGAAAAACAATGAACTATGATACAATTCAGTTTCCTTTGATGTACAATACCACTAACATCTTGCAATCATCTTCTGCAAATTCTGCTACAGTGTTCTCAAATATCTAAATAAACTATCCCAGGAATGTCGAAATCTGTGGCAGGTTACCAGAAAGCCATCATCATCTTCTTCTTGCATTTTTGCCAGCCATTTACATTCAGGGTATCTCACATAGCAAAAACTCTATTTTGGTAAAGATGCTGTACTTCAAAAAACAAGAACAAAAACGGCAACACAACATATCTTACAAGATGCTCAAGATTTTTCCCAGAATGAAATGTTGAATTTGTTTAAATAGAACCAGCAATTTAGTTTCCTTTTTATTATTATTTTTTTTTGTTTCAAAGACTCTGTTACTTCAGTTCCTCTTCCCCCCCCCCCCCCAAATGATGCAAGGTTGCCATGGTAACAAGAAGAGAAAGGATGAGGTAGGGTGAGAGGAGGCAGAGGAGGAAGATGTAGGAGATTGAGGGAGGGGGGAAAGGAGTCACCCTTCTCACTTGGGGGTTCACATTCTCAAGATGTCCTAGTCTGGTAGGTCCTTCCATTAACAGGAACCGTCTTCATGGAGAAAAGATCCTGATGCTGCATATTATGAGAGTCTGGCCACACTGGTCTTCTGAGAGATCGAAAGTCTGGTTTTCATCTTCTTTGGTAACTCTAGCCTACTCTTGGGGAAAGTTTTAGTGCTGGCATAAAACTGCCTGAAGAGGATGACTAAGAGGGTCATTGTCATGAAAATATCAGACTGTGTAATTGGCATCAAGACCAAGAAATTTTTGTCAGAAATTATATGCATTTATTGTAAAGGTAGCACCACACTTGGCAAGTGCAACATGTGATGTACGAAAGTTCCTCTGCACGTGGCACCATTTTTGAGCATTAGTACCAATTTGCACCTTCAATGTTCAAAGATGCATTTCCCTTAAAATCTGTGCATTCTATGTGCATTAAACAGTGCTATTACGGAAGAGTTATCACCAACATTCAACACTTCCTAGTCTTAAAAGTGGTTATTACTCTAGCTGAACACTGGAATGTACATATGATCAAATGTCACTGGACAGGTTTATATTGCCCCTTAATTATCATCATTAGATCATCAACTGTACTTTATTAGAGCATTGCATAATGATAGTGTAGGTTGCTACAGAAATGGAAAAGTTATTTTATGCCACCAGATGGCTTAGCTTATTTGAGTCCCCTTTGCCTTCTTACTTTAGTGGTAATAATTCTGCATTTGTAATGCCCACATACATGTACATAGGGGCAGTGAATGTAATTCCACGATCTCCCCCCTTTAAGTCAAGGCCAAGGCCTGGCTTGGAAAATTCATGAGGAGGAGAAAGTGAGGGGTAATAGGAACAAGAGCTTTGTGCTTGTTGATACCACCGTTACTTGCCCCAGACCATCCAACTGGGCTTAATCATTGCCCTATGTGCCAACGTATCAATGAACTCCAAGTATGCACAATGCTGGAATTGCACACGCTGTCACCAATTACACTGCTATTCTAGCCGCGCCATACTGCAGTGATTTGCGCCCGCTATTTCTATCCATCGCTCTGAGGTACCACGCTGTGTTAAGCCCAGCATGATGCTTTTTGTTACTGGTTTTAGGCATTTACCTCATACCTGAACACATACCAGTGGGTATGGGCCAATCATACAGAAAATACAATTCCTTTCATTACACGTAAACCTAATATACCCATTCTCTTTTTAGCAATATGCTTTCTACCACCTACAGAAGGCAGGGTTATTCTCTTCAATATACAACTGAGTCAGATCACAACCCTCGTTGGGCCTATGTGCTGGCAGTCGTATACATGCATCAACCTTCCTTTGTTCAATTTTCATTACATGGCCAAATCCCTGATTCTGATATATGACTGTACAATCAGAAAATCCCACAAAAACATGCAAGGATTTTTTACGTCAAATCTAGTATACATCCTCTCAAACACAGGCAACCTGGCAAGACATACCGGCGAGGGAATAAAATATGGATGTACACTTGAGAGGATAAACACGGGCTATGCCGTATTCCCCCGACTCTGACGAACGTCCAATGGTGCGTGTGATTGAACAGCGTGCCTTCCCAGAATTCCCCGGTAATACTGACCGCCCTTCCCAAGGTCAGTTGTTGTCCACGACCGGCAGTGCCCGTCTCCCAATTGCGTGCATGACCACTCGGCAAGAAGGGATGAGGTGCGATAGATGAGGAGTCAAAGCCCCATGTATAATGGAAGACCTGGCAAACCTCCCCCCCCCCTCCCAACTCTTAACCGCCATGTCACCATCACTCGACCTTTTTGTCACTCTTTCACGGGGGAGGTGTTGTTACTGTTCCCTCCCCATAATTCTCCCCCTGTTCTTCATTTTCTTTTCTTTGCTTACCATCCACACCTCACCTAACAGCACCAGAACAGACTTCAGCCACACCCCCTTCCCCATCCTTAAGAAAAAAGAAAAATATTCCCACCTCCCACTGCCCCTGTGGTGCTTTCCCCTTACTGTTCATCCCCTGTATCTCTGCTGTATTTCCTGACAACCTGGCTGGCCAGAATCTCACCCCGATGAACGAAACTGACCTAAAATGCTCCTTTTGCGAAACGTACACCACCCGCTGTTTGTGATGAATCATGAAATCTCTCCATTCAAAGCGATCTTCCAAATCAACTATTCCCTTACAGCTTTCCCCTCACCCCATCCCCATGCATCTTCCTCCTCCTCCTTCTCCGTCATCTTGATGCCTTCCCCCATCACTATACTCCTCATTCCTTACCCCATCCCCAGAACTCACCTACCCCCTCCCTAACCTCCCACTCCCCCTTCCACATCTCTCGGTGTCCCCCACCCCTACCCCTCACAAATCATACTAAGCGCAGCATCCCCCCTCCCTCGCCCCTTTCCCTCTATTTGCATTTTCAGATTGGTCAGGCTTACGCCAACCCAAAGTGCACGCTTGATTTTGCTTCTTTGATCGGCGAAGGAGCACTTCCGTGAATTTCCATAGGTCAATGCATTACTTATTCACTGGCGCATGAACGCAGGGCCTCTCTCCCGCTGCTCTTGCTCAGCATTTGCCGTTGACTCTTCATACCTACGACGTCCCGGCCCATCAAATGAAGCAGCCCTTTGCCGAAACAAAATGGAACTGAAGATACTGAGCACCCTGTATCTCTTTTTCTGTTTGTTTGTGCGTCTGTCTGTCTATCTGTCAGTGTAGCTTTCTCTTTCTCCCTCACTCTCACTCTCGTTTACGTACACACCGACGTATCACTCATCCCGGTGCAACAGTCAAAATTCCTGTCGAGCCCGGACACGGATACAAATTACCCATTCGGAAGATCCACAGGGCAGATGACGACACGACATGGCAAGTTTCGTTGATAAGCCCCGCATGCACGCAAAGCTACGATACGAATGGCTCTCATGTAGCAAGCATCAAATATTCACTACCTTCGATACAAAGAGAAAAAGACAAAGCACATTCTTTTTCTTTTTAAACTGCACTTTGTTTTACTTTTTCTATAGCTTCATATTCAGTTGATATAGATGATACTGTACAAATTTTTGGGGAAATTATTCTGATCTTTCTGTAAGTTCTAAGTCCAAACAGCTGATCACATAAATTCTGGATTGTGTGGGTAACTGAACACTTTCAAAATTACACAACACCATATTACTTTCAAACTTACTAACATAGATTTAAGTATGAGGGACTGTGTCTTCAGTGATGACAGAATGTCATATAGATAGACTGATTTCCAGACACTTGGCTCTCTAAAATGTTCATAATTTTCCACATCACTACATGAACACAGACCCTGTTTTCTTTCCTCATTGTAGTGAATAATAACAGGATAATAATACACTTGGGGAAAATATCTCAACAAAGTGGACATAGAATACACAAGTCATTTCAAGTCATCATCTATACCTATGATCTACAGTAGAAGGAATGACACAATAGAGAAATGCATTAATTGCCAATTGGTATTTATCAAAATTCCATTACGCGAAGCACATAAAATGTTGTGATTTACAGTGATATTCTGGGCACACGAGAAGAGCAGAATAAAATGTTTTCTTGAGTTTGCGAGAAGAATTTGACGCTGGCCATATTGGGGAGGGTGTGCAGGAATATATCCTGGGGACATTTCTTCTTCTAATGTATGATGTGACTCCCTAGCCACCACACATTTGCCTTTTAAATTGCACGCCGTTTCCTGCAACATACTTCTCTTCGATCTATCAATTCGAACAAAAGTATGATTCACACATGACTTGGCATGCGTAATTTCCGATTCGTCACATAAAGAAACAGCGATACTCAATGAAAGCAAAAGACAGAGGTGTTGGCATTTCTGCATTGTCTCATATTTCTTGCAGAAAAGGTCAATGTCATAGCAAAAATAAATACAATTTCATAGCATTAGAAATTCAGTAAACATCCTATAATGCGATTATTGTATGCCTAATCATTTTTCTTAACCAATCCACAAGTGAACCTTGAAAAACGTGTGATGCATTGATTTGTCAATGTCCATTGTCACTGTTGCATCACAGTATTGTAAATTTTCCTAAATTCAATGTATTCTCTCTAATCCCACCAGCTCTGTACCCCATTCGCTTCTACTACACACTGGAGAAACTCCTGTAGGGGGGGGGGGGCAGTATCTGCATAGAGCAGGTGTGCTAATTTATCGCTGTGTTTAGGTTGTTCTCAGGCTTTGTTTATACTCCCGATTATTAGGCCCACTTTTTTTGTTGGAACTCTGTCGAAGGTGTGGAGCTGAGATGAATGCCTATGTTGTAGAGCTCGTTTATTGTTCGTTTGCGAGGTTGACAGGTAACCAGGAGCCGCGGCTGACGAAGAAATCAAAGCGTGGTGCAAGCTGGGGATACAAAAGCTCAATCAACACTTTCCATAACACGCACACACAAATATATAATACACACATGCAGCCTCATGAACTTACTCATTAAGGTTTGGCATGGCACCGTCACAACATGCCAATTTAGCAGAGATAGAAATAAACAACCCCCCCCAAAAAAAAAAAAAAAAAAAAAATCGACATGAATGAAGCCTCGAAATTTATGGGGAGGACTGACAAAAAGGCTTACTTAAACAGGAAAACAAGTTTCAAACATTTATGAACATTAAATCCGTGACATATACACCAGAGTACAATTTTCACCCTAACTACTTGAAATCAGGCAGAACTCCCTTCCTTTGGAGCTCTGCAAATCTGTGAGAACGCAAACATTTATGAGGGATGACTTAATTCTGGGTGGAAAGAGATTTCTGATACAATCTTGCACTCTTGCAGAGCCTTCCAAAATCTAATTGCTTTTTTACGTGACCAGAAATGCGATTAAGCCACATGATGCATACACAGATGCCGCCAGACAAACATACACTCACATTCATGCTGAGCATGGGACCATTCCTGTTTATACCATGGCACATGCCAACCACAGCGAATGCGCAGAACATATCCGTCACCCCACAAAATCCATGTCATTTATCGGCAGGACTGCACGCACATATCCCAGCATGCCTTGCAGCTGGCCCTCGGCTTTCCCCGAACTCATAATCCCCGAACGATTGGGGGGCCCCCGGGGAGGAAGGACTTGAACGTGACCCCCCCCCCCCTCAAAAGAAAAACTTGGAATATATTTTTCTTGGCGGGATTGCGATTACCTTGACATTGAACTGGGGGGAACTCTGTTTTCATAAGCCAGGCAGCGACGAAAGACGAAAATAACACCACATGCGAGACGCTCCTCGTCAAACAAGATGCAGATGTTACACAACCACCCTTCCTCTCTCTCTCTCTCTCTCTCTCTCTCTCTTTCTCTCCAATTCTGTCCCCCTATCAAACTTGTCTAACGATGATCGACTCCTAGACCACGGAAAAACGATGTTGCCTACACCGATGGGGGGGGATGTCGCCGTGTTATCAAAACGATGACATCATGCCTCCAAATTGCACATATTGAAGGCATACGTTGTCGAGCGCTGTTGTCATAAGCCCCGATGACACCGAAGAAATTACAATGGATGCTCTATTTGCGCATGGCACGAATCTCAATCTCGTGTGGACATATTTGGCCATGAAATTTCGACAGGAGGCTCTGGACACAGTGCTCTCACTTCGGTAGAAGCCTCTCCTATGAGCAAATTCTAAAGATGGTGCAGCCAGCTAGACGGAAACAAAACTTTTACACGTCCAAATTGGCTGCTCCATGCCATCAGTGATAGATAGAGGTGTTGATGACTCTCAAGTGTCACTCTTTTCTCATTCTTTGTGAGTTGTGCTTCACTTGGCATATTTCGCAAATCAGTAGTGTTTGAAGAGACACAGAATTCCGGATGGCAGATTGATCAATTGTTGCATCCCATCTCGCAGTAAAGGCCGAGGCTGATCAATCGCCGCATTCAAGTCGTTTTCGGCAGAAAATGTCAAACGGTTCAACAATTGTAAAGGGTTTCATTCCGGGTTCCAGCGTGAAAATATGTCTCTTGGACACACCTTGTGGCTTCAAAGTTGGTATTCAGTATGGAGAAATGTTTAGGTGTATGTGGGTGTTGTGAATGAAGGAGAATTGAGCTAAAGATTGAAGGAAACATATAGTCAGGCAGATGGGGAAAGAGAGAGATGAAAAAAAAAAATAGATTGATGCGAATTATTAAGTATAATGGCACAGTCCTTGAATTACAAACTTCATAAAATCCAAGACGGGCACACCGCTGATATACCACACAGTCATCGTCACATGGAGACACAAGAAAAGAGATACAAGACCCCATGGGAGAAATGTTGCAGTTGCCATGGAAACTCCATCTGTCCCTTCCTATCTACCAACATCCCCTCCCCCTCCCCATCATCCCCCCCCCCCCCAATCCCTTCAAAAATCAAAACTCTGGCCTTTCCTCCAATAGTCCCCAGCTATGGCCTCCATCAGGGTGTCTCAGATTCATGTTCCTCAGAAATAATTGGGGTCATATTTCAACTGGTGTAGGGGGAAGTGTAGGCAATAATATTCCCCTTCGCTCCTCCTCCTGCTCTCCCCCTTTATTTTTCTTTCCACTCTCCACAGGCTACACCTCTGGGTAGGATACATTATCCCTTGTATATTTCTAACTTTGCTGCATTATTATTATTTGGGTCTCTACATCTCTCCCTCTCAATCTTTCCTTCTCTCTCTCTCTCTCTTCATCCATCTCTCTTGTTCTCTTTATATCCATCTCTCTTTTTCTTCCCCCTCCAACGACAACGGACAGAATCAATTTGAGGCTGGTGGGTATCCGCACTTTGCAGGGTATCACATTACCAGAGACAAACACTCATATTTGTTCTCTTCAAGACGGAGCTGGGGTGATATCTCGCAGGGAGCAGAATTTTCCACAGTGCGCATTCATGTTGCATATATTTTGTGGGGTAGGGTGATGGAATCTCTCCCTCTCCCTCTCTTTCACCCTCTCTCCTTTTCGTCTTCCTTTTTCAGTATGACGATGACATCTCGATCGCGGCTCTGCAGTGGCGCAAGCCCGCCTTGACAACAGAAATGATTGAATTATCCGCTTGAAATTATTCAGGGCTGTCTTCACTCCTCCCTCTCCACTGCTGTAATTTCTCTTTTCATGTGCACACACAGCACCAGCTTCCTTTCCTTTTGCGCCACGAAAACTATCTTGTTACGCGGGGTACAATCTTTAAACAAGTTTTTAATTCCCATCCACTCTCATTTTCTTTGCCACTCGCCATGAGCGGGTGGGGATTGGGTCACCGGGGGGCAACGCATCACGGATAATGATTAAACTGAGATGCCATGGTAACTAAAGACGGTAAAGACAAGGTGACATTATGCACAGTCAATCAATAATCTATACCTGGCACAAACAATGAAAGGGAGGACATTTTACATGAGACTACGTCTATGATGACTGCTGTAATCTTTTCCTTCATATCTACATCAGCGATAATCCCCAGAAACCCGATCGAGGAAATCACGGGCATCCACACTGGAATTCTCGAAACTACAACATCCTCATAGCTGCTGGCATGACGCCATTCACATAGCTGCCATCTCGAGGCAAAAATAGACTGATATTTGCACTCCGGCACCGTGCAACGATGTTCATTACTCCACATATGCTAAGGTTTGCTGTGAGAGTCAATGAAAGAATGGGGGGGGGGGAGGGAAGGGGGAGGGTCTGTAAACTTATGTAATAGACTTGATACAACTCCATCAATGACGAGATGGCTGCACCCCTTTCAAATTTCAGAGGCACCTTTTCCTCTTCTTCATCTCCTTCTTTTTTTTTTCTAGTGAATTCCGCAGAGGATGGGTAACATTTTCAGAGGGGCGGTTAGATTACGCCGCTAAAGTACAGCGACACGGGGTGGGCCTCATATTCTCCTGTATGCAGCGGCACGCTCGTACCCGGTTCGGCACGCAGGCCCTGGGCAAGCACAGGTGAGATGAGCACCCCCATGAAAGAAGAAAAATACTGAAAGAGATGAAGACATTCACCAATAGAAGGTAGAGAAGAGCAAGGCAGTGAAGAAGGTTTTTCTTTCACCAGGTGAGACTTTAACAAGATATATAGTCCTCGGATGTAAAACGCAATTCTGAAACCGTGACCAAACTTGTACAGCCTTAGTCATGTGTGGTATCAAGTCGCTGTGTGATTGCGACTCGCTGCTCGGGAACGGAATGTGAGAGGTGAATATACATAACAAATTTCAAATGTGACATCCCGGCCGTCTGTCACGAGGGATCGCAAATTGATTTTCTTTAAGATTCTTATCAAGCATGACTCAGTGACAATGTTTATGTGGAATAACTGATCGCAAACTTGAATCAATACTGCCGTCAAGTCTGCAGAGTTCACATCCTCTCTTCCGCTTAACTCTTTAAACGCCAGGTCAGTGAGCAGATCTGTTAAAATTGGGTGTGTATTGATGGTGTAAAGTTGAGCCCATGGCATATAGGGACTTAATGGTCCATTCTGGGAATGAAACCTCCCATCTCACAACTGCTCTGCATAAAGGGTCACACTGGCCTTGTTACAGGTGGATTACAGGTGTACTGTGAGCCGACCACACCCACAGGTGTGTATAATTTGATAGCAATTGAGTGCCAGAGAGATTATCAAATCTCCCCCTCTCTCTATCCTCATCCTCCTCATGGTATCCTCCGTTTCAACCCTGCCCCATCCCCTCTTCCACCCCCCCCCCCCACCCTTCTCAATCTCCCTGACCTCTCGCGATAGAATTAAAGAGTGTGTGCAAGAGGTGCCTTTCTACCCCCCTTGGGGCGTTTTTCCCCTCCCCGACAGGCAACACGGGTCGGAGCATGGCCCCCTCTGGAAATATTCACACATCTCTCAGTTTCAAGATTGACAGTTGGGCATTAGTCATGTCCGATGCCCCCCTTCTGCAGAACGGGCTAAATGATGCGTTGCTAGGTAAATGAAATAGGAGGATAGATGGGGAGGGAGAGACGGAGGTAGAGGCCAGAGATACGCCATCAGAGAAGAAGAGAAGAAGGAGGATGATAAAAAGAAGGAGTAAGGGGGGAGGAAGAGGAAGAAGAGAAGACCCGGGAGATATGATCCTGGGGTATACACTAGTAATACCAGTATTCTATGCAAGGCATAAAGTGGGTGGAGATATGATGAATCACAAAGGTTATCCATTTTGAGAAACAACCATCAATTGAGTTATGAATGCCCATAAAGTTTATGGGGAGGGGGCAGGACAAAAATTGGCAAGATACCACATCATATAAAATTAATATTTGAAAAAAAAAAACCAAAAGACTGAAATTTTCAGAAATATTTTTTAAAAGATGACAATGGAGAAAGGGTATTGTATTCTGCAGAGTGTATGATGTTATGTGCACTCAAACTGTTGCTGGATTGATGAATTCCAGTCATAACTACATATACAGCAAAATAAAACAAAACACATACACACACACAAACGGAATACACAAGAGATGTGTGCACCTTTATTGTGTGTGTGCGTGTGTTTGTGTGTGTGTGTGTGTTTGTGTGTGTGACAGAAAGAAAGAGGGGAAGAGAGAGAGAGACTGGGAATAAGTTACAGAGAGAGACAGATCAAAATATTGAGCGAAAGAGGGTGAGAGTGTGTGTGTGTGTGTGTGTGTGTGTGTGTGTGTATCTGTGATATAAAGAGGAGGGGTAGGCAAGGAGGGAGAGAGAAAGGGACAGAGGAAAAAAGAGAAGACCCCGATGAGATGGTCAAGTATTCAGCAGCCATGACACCCTATCCAGAGCATCAAACATGTCCTCTGATTAGCAACCGGTGAATCAGATCAGCAACGAGTGGCCAACTTTGGGTCAGCTCCTCTCAGATGACTTCTTTTTCTCTCCCGTTTCTACATATTCCCCTCAATCGCCCCCCCCCCCCCCATCCCTACCGACCCATATAAGCTATCAATTTTTCTTACTGCAAGTACTTTAAGTGATCATTAAAAGTGAATTACCACCCATGCTGGAAGTTGGCTGACCTGCCCAGCATACCAATATAACATAATGGCCCAAACCATTGTGACTATCGTTCAGGGGGCCCTACGCATTAGTGGTCACACACTGAGATGTCTAAGTGGTGCTATGTAATAAATCCAAAGAATGTTAACTACCTTCAAGGAAAATAATGTCAAGTTTACAGCTCTGCTGCTTTTTTTTCTTTTAAACTTCAAATAAATTTTACATCAAATTAGCCCGCCTTGCAGTCTAGTAAGCAGTGAAAGGGTGCATGGGGGGGGGGGGGTGGCAAAGGATAGGTGGGGTATATATACCTGGTGGTGTTAGATGAGTAGGGGAATTCCATTGACGGTAACAGAATTCTCGAAGCAGCTGTGTGATTGACAGCGAACATCTCTCGGGAGGATGTTGTCATTCCTTTGCACTCTGAGGGCGCTGTTTGGTCTCTTTTTCTTTTTTTTTTCAATCCGAGCCGATTATCTTTATCTGGGCAATAGACTCCCTAACTCTCCCTACCAACTCTGTTCTTTTCTTTTCAATTTTGTGGATTCTTTTTTTTTTTCCCCTTGCTTTCACGTTTACGAGAATCACTCGCCCTTAC
The DNA here is from genome assembly GCF_964275005.1 of Diadema setosum. NCBI lineage: Eukaryota > Metazoa > Echinodermata > Echinoidea > Diadematoida > Diadematidae > Diadema > Diadema setosum. The sequence goes on along the minus strand of NC_092688.1, from coordinate 45,843,624 downwards.
AGGTTGCGGGGTCTGTATGCGATGGGGCAGTACTTCATCCTGCTACAGCACTTGAGCGGGAGGAGCGATCCGAGATTGGATTGCGGCTCACCTGTGCGGCTAGTCTACACCGTTCAGACCGCTCTCGCTCCCAATCGCCACACCTGAGTGACGGACATTCCGCCTGCAAAGCCCAGTCCCCTTTCAAATACCACCTTCTCAACCGAGTGGCATCGTACCACTGGCTCGTGAAACATTGTCATCCGGTTTCTGGAGTAGTTAGGTATGCCACAAATTACCCTTTCACTGGACTCGATGAACTGTTTAAAACTGGCATTCCTCATACTTGTGATACGAATATGCCTTTTAACTCAATTCCTGACCACTTTCATCTTCAATGACTATGACATGTCTCCTCATCAAATTCATTAAGTGATATTTGCAGTGTACTATCCTCTTGTCCCATTGAGGATTAAGTTGGTCGATATCCCACCAACATCCATCCATCCCGCTCTCAGATTGGAAGGCACATCATCTTTGTCATCCCTGCATGCATTTCCCATTTGAGATGCAATTGTGGGATATCTAGGGCTTGAAGGCCAGCGGATTGAAAAACCATGCATGCAGTAAGGTCTATGAGAGCTACCTACACACCGATGTCCCATCCCATTGTCAATCCCCCTCGTTTTATAAATCGGCCTTAGATGGAGTTGGCTAGTACGAGGCTGAGGGCATAATACGAGCTCTGCTCCGACTATCAATTTCAGCAGTTTATGGTCACACGCTTTATTGATTTTAAGTGACAGGGAAAACAGCCCGGCTGCTTTATATGAAACTCGTGAGATGGGCAATTTTCGGGGGGCCGAACTTGGCCGGCGGTGCCGCGCACGGAGCGTTGGTAGTAAATTGGCAACTCCCCACATGTCAGGCGGGCCTGAATGATCATATCACTCAGTCTTGCTGCAGATGGCTGGCTGTTTATTGACACTCCGACACCCTTCGTGAGGCAGCGCTCGTTATGCAGATCATTTTCGTCGATCGCTGAAAGAGTACTGGGCAATGCATCACCTGAGATGTTATTGCGCCCACCAGTTTACCAGCCTACAACATTGAGCTCAAATACAAGCACTGCGACTTCCCGAGCATATCCAATTTATAATCGGGGAAATAAACAAAGAGACAGAGCACACATTAGAACACTCGCTTTCTTTGCCCATATATTACCCCCGTCTATACAAGCTAAACCTACTCCCAGCATGCAATGTTTTGATAGAAAACCACTTCTGTTCTACGACCTGTGATATCTTCTGGCTGTACACAAATTGCCCTGTCACAGAAACATGACAGTATGCCATTCAGATACTGACGTAACCTGGTCAAAATTGTCATGCATTAGGAGCATCAAATTCCACGACTAATAGGAAAAAATTGAGAGCACCACACGAAACGTGCCTCTCAAGTTCATAGATTAGCAGGTTGTAAGTACATCACGGATCCGATAAAAGGATTAGAACTAACAGGTCTGGATGGTCAAAACTATATTTACACAGATGTGTCACTAAAACGAAATCGCGTCCTCCGGAGGATTCAGTCCGCCATTGACCCAGAATCTGACTCACCACATAGGCTTCTATTCTTTCTCCCTCATCTCTCTCCGAACTCGGCGGCACGATTAAACTACCTCTTGAAGTGAAGGAGGAGGATCCACATGCGAATATATTCCACCAGAGAGAGAGAGAGAAAATAAACAAACCTTTGACTCTACAGCTTTCCGACCAAATTTTGCCCAACCTCCAAGCACTGTCATCACCACGGCAACAGATGCGGTCCCCACATATCAATTCTGATGATATTCTGACTTATGAGGAATACAAAAATACACTGTGTATGAATTACTCACGTTGCATGCACCAGAACACTCTATCAACGGAATAGATATGAGGCATGATACAACCCCCCCCTCTCCCCCACCGGTCGAGGTAGGGGCATGATGAAAAAAATGGTTACGTCGACCCCTGGCTAATACATGCATCCCCAGCTTTGCCATATTTCTGGTCCTTTCACCTAATTGCTCACTCGATATCGTTAATAATACCTACGGTGACGTACACGACGAGCCTGCTCATCATATTTCACTCCGCTTTATTCGGCGCGTAAATCAATTCTGCTATCAGCGAAGAGGGATTACTGGAAGCGGGTTCCATCGGCTTTTCTTCCAATCTCATTCGGCCGCAGCGATCCCGCGCTTCAAAGTGGCATTGTGTGGTTTCCCAACGGACCAGTAGTGCCATCCAGGCTAAAAACTCCCCTTTCCCATCCAAAGAATGGAACTGCAATTTTCTCTTTGATATTGTGGCATACCCTAGATTTTGACAAATATAGCCCAGGGAGCACATAATGGTAGTGTCACCCAATGACATTAGTGCCAATAAAGCCAAAAGGAAATATATCGAGCTTATCATATTTTAATGTTATGAGGAAACACTTTTATCTCTTCCATGATTTCTTTGATAACAATGTGCTTGTCTGCCTTGACAAAATTCATAGAATTTTATCCTGATATCTTGAAGACAATCATACTCAGTAAATTAAGATGAATTTATGCAAATTACTCCCATTCAGAGTGCATTTTTCAAATTCACACCCCATGATTTTTTTTCCTCTCTTTCTTTTGTTCTTTGAATGGCTGACCAGTACAAATTTACCAATCAGAACATATGTATGAACAATCGTACAAAAACAGAACGTATGCATGTACAAACACTTGACAACCTGAAGAGTCAAGGTAATGCCTGCATCTTCTCCATGCTGTTCTAGAAGCCTGGTTCTCAACCTCCTTTCTTCCTCAACCCCTCCCCTTCCCTCTGCCTCCCCCCCCCCAAAAAAAAAACAAACCAACAACAACACAGAAATACATCATAAGAGAGATATTTCAACCCAAACTGATCATTCTTCCCCATGACATCTCTTACAGGTGAGCTGATCCTGAAAGGGACACTGATCAAAGCGACTCCAAACAGACCTGATACCTTTCGCTGTCACTTTTGTCAATCCTCTTTAACCTGCAAACCTTGGGTGACATAGAAAAGCATGTTGCCTAATCATCAGATTTTCTTTCAGAACACAAGGAAAACATAAAATCAGGAAATGAAAAAGAAAGAAGCACGCTGGAAGAGAGCAATATCTTGTCCTGACCTGAAGTGTTTTCTTTTTTCCTTTTTAATTAATGCTCCCGGATCAATAACTCGCCGAGACCTCGGCACTGAGAAGGTGAGATGCCAGGCAACGATTACCTGCGTGTGCCCTCCAACGCAACATGTTACGGTGATTGCGCTGAAACCCGAGAGTCATAGCGCTGCGGGGCTATGTGTTCAAACGATCGAGCTCGGACAGCTACCGGCCCCCCGTTTCTGAATAACGAACATTATGCACCCGGACGACGACGTTTCAACCACCCATGGAGCTAAAGCAGCAAAGCAGATTTTAATCTCTTTTTGGAGGGGAGAAGAGGTGGGGTAGGTTATATCTATCCACGCAGAATATCCTGTTTTGAATTACCGTCTCAAAAGGCAACTAATACCATGATGCATCAATATATTCTTGCACAGTCACTGAAAGAGTTTGGGCGTGCAACTTCAAAGACTCGTAAATATGCAGGTGGAATATAGATAACCAGGTAATAATCATTATACTGATCAAATCCTGATGAACTGGAGTAAAAAAAGGGGGAACAGCTTTTGAGAAAGACATAATTTAACAGATTCTTGAAATCACTGAGCACTCATAACCATGCAAAAACTACTCCAGTGACCTACCAATGACACGGTCTACGCGCAAACACGTAACCCACGCTACACGAGAAGGAAATGGCCATCCCAGATACACGCCCGGGCAGATGATTTGCGCAACGAATGAGGCGGGTGAGTAACCACGTATCACATGACCTAGGTTACTCATCCCAATCCTTCTTTTTTTCCCCCCTCCCTTCTCCACGGCAACGGCCCGGACCCTCCCGCAGATGCAGCTCGGTCCACCATACAGCCTCCAACACCCTCCAATTCCAGAGAAATACCCCAAGTGCTCGTTCACTAGATAAGCTAGCCGATACAGAGGAGCAACATATTCCATCTCATCCGTGATGCTATCATCTCTTTCAGGTCGTCATAACGAACCATCCGGAGCAAGCAGAGCTGGCCGTTTGCCTGGAAATATTCAATAACACTAACTGCTCCAGAAAGTGATTGTTAACATGAAATGCACAGACACTGCCATCTCGCAACGTCATCTTCCTGTACAAGTGAAACTGTAGTCTCATTAAGGAAAACTTCTGTTCATTTTTTTTTTTACAAAACAAAACATTTTTTACCATGTAAATACTAATTTTAAGCCCCCCCCCCCACCTCTATTGACAAAACAAAACAGCAGCAAAAGAGATACCATGACCACAAACACTTCATAAATGTTCTGAAAAATACACTTTATCCCCTAACCTATGACACGATACAGTATCAGGACGAATAAGTGAATCATAACAAAACACATGTGCATGAGCATGCGTGTGTGTGTGTGTGTGTGTGTGTGTGAGGGGGGACTGAAATAGGTAGATAGACAGATAGTAGATAGATAGATAGATAGATGGAGAGATAAATAGATGACTTGAGAGATACACATATAGAGATATAGAGACATATAGATACACAAATACATAGATAGATCAATAGTGAGATAGATTGATGGATAGATAAATAGATAAAGAGCACTAGAGAGAGAGTGTGTGTGAGTGAGTCAATGTGTCTGTGTCTTTAACTGTTAGCAGCATTAGTGTTCGAGGACAAGGACAGTTAGAAGCCAATACCAATCACCCTGATTGCCGATCGGAGGACCCATTTGCTGCTATTGTGAGGCAATCGTGTGCTTGTGCCTAATTGATCGCTTCCTACAAGCAAAGCACTTTTCTTTTTCAGAAACAAAAAAAGGGCCTGGTTCCGTAACAGTTCTTCTTGGTTCCCCCCCCCCCCCCGGCGACCTTCACAGTTTATTTTTATGTGAAAAGTTTTATCAGGCGAATAAAAGAAGGACATGCACAGACAAAAAGAGGAACAGAAGATAATCTTAACATGAAATATGATACAATTAATGCATTTAAACAGATCAATGAAATTCACAAAAATGGGCATAGATCTTTAATGACTAAAGAATTCAAGAATGAATGAAATTGACACATTGACAATTTTTTCAATAAACATACAAGAATTAAAGAAAGAAAGGTATGTGTCAGTGGCCAATGGAGCAAGTTTAACCTGTCCACATGGACAAAGATTTCACTCACTGAAATACTAGCATGACTAAAGATCAGAGTGAAGCATAAATGAAATTAAGTACACCACTCATCCCTCTTCTCTCGAGTTTTCAGAACACCTGACAGAAAGAGAAAGTTTTGTGGCGGGGGGGGGGGGGGGGGGAAGTGATTTACCAACTTATATATTTACATGCAGAGCAGCATGCCAAACCTCGCTTTCATTTGAGTTTAATTGCGGTGGCAAGCCCTAATAACGATTCCCATCTGCAGTGAAATCCTCTGCTCTATTAGCCTGTCTCCCGATAAATGAAACATCTTCAATGGACGGCTACTCTGATCACTAAATCTTCCCCGGATTACCTGTATTCCTACTTTTTTTTCCCTTTTATATCTCTGTTGGCTCTGGAGTCACTACAAAGGGAGAGAAGAGAGAGGAGGGGCGGGGTTCTTACCCTTGAGAGTGTGATGAATAGAATAGGGAAGATATGGAGTGGGCTTGAATACCGAATGAAGGAGTTGACGGTTAATTATTCATTTGCTAATGCCGTCCACTATCCCTTTACGGCTCTGGGCAAACACAGGATTGCTTAAAGGACGCACACACACACACACACACACACACACGCATGGGCGCATTCCTCCCCTAAACAAGCCGGGAGCCACTGCCATTCTTTGTCCACCTCCCTCCTCCACCGTTCTGCGCTCCTCTCGCTTTTGTTCTCTCGCGCCCGTGACAACATCATTTAGCGATGATGCAAAGGGGATTTCGCCGTCTGCCATTCGGCTATTAGCGGGGATACCTGTTTAAGTAGGAGGGAGGATCGTCAGGTAGACATGAATATTCATTACCAGCTATCGTGGATGTTGGTTCTGATTACCCACAACTGTCTTCGCATCCCTCCCTGGAGTCATACTCAAACAGCACTGGGAGGGAATGTCAGTTCAAAGGAGTCTATTCCCATCATCTTCCAACCTCTACTGGAATGTTACGGATAGTTTAACTCTTTCATTTCCATTGGGGATTTCTGTGCACATAATGTTGATAGCAATTTGAGATGTTGGTTCTTGGAGAGTTTAACAAAATCACAGTTCATACTTGGCAAGTGACCCTTCTCCCTATGAAACTTACTCCTTACCTCAGTCATAACTACTTACTACCTCTGTTCACACAAAGTCTACGAAATTTTTGCAATGCAAAACCTACAAGAAGGCAAGGACACATAGGGTACAATTTGTACATTGAGTAGAATGTCACGCACAATCTGCACTGACAGTTTTGCGCATCTGTCGTGGAGACTGCACACACACGGGTTAACACAAGGGGCTATGATATCAGCCCAAAGAGGCAATTGTGGCATTGGCAGCATGTTTGGAGTTGATGCCTTTTGGCACTGACACCTTTTTTTGCTTCTCAATGCATGACATATTCGTGATGCATGGCTGAAATGACAGCTGATGGCCGCCTTTTGCCTCTCAACTCTCTCTGCTGCTTGGTGAGAGGGGACTTCATATCCGAAGGAGATGCTCGCTGGTCTCTGAGTCCCCGTTTCAGGAGTGACATTAATCACCGGCGAGTCCCTTGCTTTATGAACCAATAAATTAATTTTCATGGGAACAGCCCCATCTGTTTGGTTCCCCCACCCTCTCCGCAGCTCGCAGCTCACGCGGCCCCGGCGTTTCTCGTGCCGAAGCGTATCCCTCACTCCTCTTACGTCCTCGTGACGTGAACGAGGAACTTGTCATCCCTCCTTCCCATCCCCCCCCCCCTTCCCGTGTCATCAGCCGTTGCCGACCGGCGATTGCACATCGAGAGCATTAAAAATGATATGCACTTGTCATGCCAAACGTGAGTGCCCCTCACACGATAAAGTCTGATCGGAGACTATTTCTGCTGCCCATTTGCCGTGGGCAAGGCAGGCATTATAATGGCAACTCCTTGCCATCCCTTCACTCCCCCCTATTGAGGAAAGCGAGGGAAATGGGTCAGTAGATGTGTGTCAACCCACCTCCGGGGGTAATTAAATCTGGAACACGAGTCTGCAAAGTGAAGACTAGCTATCCCAGTTGGGAACAGTGGCACACAACCACAACAGCCAGGGCCCAAGACTGCGGGCTAATGGCCATCCTAAATGAGATAAGCCGATTAATTGATTTTGCATTACCAGGGAGGCAAGTGTATGAGCAATGACAGGGAGTAGTCTGTATAAGACAGACTACAGGCAATAAAAGATCTTCCGGACTGCAGGAGGACATCCCGAACATGGGGAAAAAACAGGTCGGATCTTCCTCATCTTCACCTTGAATGGGAGCATGACTTCGCTTCGCACTGAACATTCGCCTCAAAGCCTCCCCATAAATCTGAAGCTATGCATGTCCATTAGCCGCTCTCGCAAATGTCTCATTTAGAAGATGATATGAATGAATATATGAGATCAAAACTGCTGAAGTCAAGACTAGTCATCAGCTGACTGCAGCCTGGGATGACATCACCATCATCATCATTATCATCACCTCTGTGGAGAGTGCCACTCACAACTACCACCCCCCCCCCCCATCATCAAGAGATAGAATGTGAGAGAGGGAGAGATACTGAAAGAGAGGGAGAGTGAGAGAGAGAGAGAAAGAGAGAGAGAGGAAGAGAGCAGTAAGGTACATTCCAAGCTCATTCCCCCTACACCATCAATAATAGATTACCACACCTGCACTAATCACTTGCGCTAAAACTCCGTGGGTCGGTCAACTGGGATGAAGTGGGATACACATACACGAAACAGAAAAGCTGACGATATCTTACGCGAGTGTTTCTATCTCTCCCTTCCTCCTCTCTCTCTCTCCCTCTATTTCTCTCTTTCTCTTTCTTCACCGCAGCGTTGACGGTTGGGTAAATTTGTCTTTTGACAACATGCCTCATTGCGCCGCGATTCATTAATCACCTCAAGAGAAAGTCCCACTGCCGTCTCTCCTCCTGATCGACAGTTTTTTCGCGTCATGAGGAAAACATCACGGTGAAATGGTCCGGGTTTGTGTATCGCATCCGACAGAGACCTTCCACATCCTCTTCGCCTCATTCACAATTTCAAAGCTATAATGATTTTCTCTATTTATATCATGCACACTCATTGATATTTTTTCTCTGCAATCTCTGATGAATAGATAGGTGTTTGTGAAAAAAATGCTTCATTTCTGAATGGCAGGTTGCCATGACGATATATATATATATATATATATATATATATATATATATATATATATATATATATATATATATATATATATATATATATTATATCATATTCACACACATACATACTGTGTATCTTTGTGAAAGATGATGTACTTGTTTATGGACAAATACTGCGGCTACCATTGAATTATAGGCAGTGGAGATTCCTTTCAAGTTTTTTTTTTTTTTTTTTTTCAGGGAATTTTTGAATAGGCATTACAGTGCATGAAAGTTAAAGAGCAGTAGCTTGCTGTGCATTCAGACCAACCAGATAATGTATGGTAGGGAAATTTTCTCTTGGAAGGAGGGGGATCCTCAAGCTTAAATTTTGTGACAACATATGTTTAACGTTGGTCGTCAGTTTCTCATACTTCTTCGAATCAACACCATCGAAAAGAGGTGTGCTGAAATGCTTTTTTTCTCGGCAATTTATTTCATGGGGGCGTGAGCACTTGGTGAAATTAGCATGCAAATTGCAATCTTGCATTCTTGTGCATGGATTCAAAGGCTTCTGTCGGCGAAGAAAACTGGTCATTGACACCTGTTCATTCATTATAACATTTCCAATACAGCCACTGGAAAGGGAATTACCTGGCTAGCTGGTGACACCACTAACTGAGGTGTACGATGAAACCAAACCACGGGCAGTGGTCTCTTAGAAGCACCTGTCAAGCAAAACACACTCTACTAGAACTTCATCTTCCTAGTCTTTGGTTTGATCCATCCCTTTAAATCTGTGAGCTAAAGTACATCTTCTTTCACAGGCCAACAACATCACCATCACATGAAACGGTGCATTAGTTAAGATGACTCCTGCGGGACTGCATGTGATGTTTTCTTACTCCTTTGTACTACATCACACGACCAAATCATCTGGCAGAGGTCTTTTCTAACACAATAACGATCTCCGCATGCAATTAAAAGAGAGGGGGAAAAAAGATAGAAGGGAGAAACGGATAACTGCTGTATGCACGGCACCTTCCTTTTTAGGACGGCGGCAGCGACTGGAATTTACTCTGGCTGGGTCGTTTGACGCATGTTGCCACGGTATCCATCAATGCTGACGAGGGAGTGAAGGTGTTCTGTCGTCAGAGCGTGACTACGCAATCCTCCCTTCGGCTCTTGTTCGTATGGAGGACCCACTCCTCACACACCTGGACTCTCAGCTAGCACTGACCATGGTAACCAACCCTCTTCCTCCTCCTCCTCCTCATCATCATCATTATCATAATCATCATCTTCCATGGGAGAGAAACTGGAGCAAGGCATCACCTCCCTGGAACCACCACTCCTCTGACTATCTTCGCACTCTTCCTCACAAACTGGGATGATGAAATTAAGTGAATGGATATACGCAGGGGGGGAAAAAAATAAGGATCACAAAGTGTCAGATGTATTGAACAGCCACTAAGTTTGGAAATTTGAGATATGGACAGATATATGTATTCAGATAGATATAATTGTGAAGTGTTGAGTGGGTGGATGTAAAAATGAAAATTCCTTTGGGCAGATTTTTGAAAAATAAACCCTTTCGTATCAACAGCAATGCGTGTTCCACGTAATCCCCGTATATTTCTCTCCTCTCTCTTTTTTTTTTTTTTACCTCCTCTCCTTTCATCTGTCGTTACAGTTCATTTGCGGGACCAGATTAAATTTGGGTTGTGGCACTACGCTTGTTCAGCAGATGAGCAGTGGCAGCTAATAGCCTGGCATTGAGCTGTGATGAGCCATTAATACTAGGGGGAAACGAACCTTGGTGCGAGCTGTCGACTCCATACTCCCTCGGCAACATGGGAGAGGGGGTCATCATCAGATGTGAGAGAAAAAGAATAAAGAGAAAGAGAGAGAGGGAGAGAGATACATAGGGAGAAGAATGAGGGATAGATAAGTATATTAATAAAGAGAGAGAGAGAGAGTGATGGAAAAGAGACAAATACATAGAATTAGATAAATATATTAATACATAGAAAGTGATAGAAATATATGCATAGATGAACAGAGATAGATAAACATATGGAAAGGGATAGAATATAAACATAGATAGACAGAGATAGGTATGGAAAGGGATAAAGATAGATATAGATGAACATATATAGATAAATAGAGGAAGACAGATAGTGATAGACAGATAGATACAATGACAAAAATAGTGAAAGAGATACAGAAAGAAAGAGACAGAGTGGGAGATATATTGTAGGCAGAGGGTTGGGGATAAAAACTCGATTCAAACAAATGTATTCTACTAGTATCAAATTTGGGGAGTGTTTGACCAAATTAGACTGTGAAACATCACAGAAATGGGTGAGAATGCCTCTTGTTAAAAAAGAAAAAGGTTCCCTTCATCATATTTGATATTCATTTTTTTTTTTAATTGCGTGATAAAATTAAGCAGAAACACTGAGCAGTCTTCCTTCCCTGGCATCCACCTCAACATATAACCCCAACTCGCCATGCCAGCTGGAGAGAACTTGAATGGTATTTAATGAGTAAGAGAAGAAGCTATCTTGTGAAGATATCCTTCCACAACTCTCTCCCACGACACATTAAAACATGCATGCTATGCGACTTGTTTAATTATTTCATTTTTAATACTATTTCCTGTCACTTTGCTGCCCTAGCTTTCCAGGCTCCTCTCGCTTGCAGGGGGGAACCCAGCAGGAGCAGGCATGGATGACTTGATGCGATTACAGAGCACCGTCTCCATGGCGACGGACCACTGAAAGGATGCATCTTTCAGCTTTACTGTTTCCAGAAAAGTTTATATCGAATTACACATCCCTGATGGCAGGTCAAGTTCTGAACATTTCAGTAATGCTTTACAACTGCACACTTGTCATATTCAAGGAAAAATGAGTGTGAGAAGTGCACACTGTACATTTTTTTTTTTGTTGTCTCTTTTGATTTACTGCTCCAAGACTTTTTCCGTTGTCAAATTCTCGCCTCTCTGTCACTTCATGCCATAAATTTTCTCTTCTTTTCTGAACTTTGAAGTTTGGCTCAAGGGGAGTAGAGTGAGAGACAAAAAAATGGAGAGAATTATGGGTATGGATGCGCCCTTGAAATTTGCCCAGGATAATCTGGTAGAAAGGGAATTTAGCTTCCTAAATAGATTTGTGATGACAGCTCCAGCTCCATAGTGAAGGAAATAGCCCCGAACCACTGGGGACGGGAGATGGACATAATGTAATTTTCATTTTTTCCTCCCTTCTCTTTCTCTTCTCCCATTTCTCGGCCTATGCTTCAGCTCTGTGTTTTGAAAATAAACTGGAAGCCACACAGCCAACTGACGTTACCTGAGAAAAAAAAAAAGGGGGGGGGGGGAGGAAGAGGAGGATATCAGAAGAGAAGTGGCATGGACAGAGAAATGAAAATACACACTTTTAGTGCTTTCCAATGCTCCCTTGGCAGGTGCCATCTTTGTAGCCATTTGGGGGAAAGTCACAGTCTTGGCTTCCATTTGGATGCTGACATTAGTGATGCCTTTCATCTAGTGGACTTCAAGAGTGGATGAGAAGCCTAAGCCAACATTCTGCACCAAACCGTTCCGCAGTGGAGCGGGTTCTTACGACTACTTTGAGGGGAACTGATGCTACAGCTATCTACCATCTTCCAATTCTGTTTATTAGGCCTGGACTAATGAATAATCAATTCACTATCATTCGTCCCTCCCTTGGACTCCATCAATCTCCTGACCCCCTTCCAATTCTACTTTTTCCAGGACACTTATCAAAATGAAGGAAAGATAGTTCTTGCACCAACTTTGCGAGAATGCAGCACAAGCATCAGGCATCTTGTTATCATAGTGGCCTACACCTTAACCAGTCAGGTGCTATCTCACTACATTTTTGAAAGCACTTCAGAAACATTTGCCATCATTTGTTGATTTAGCATGGAATGGGTTAACTTGACGTGAATGGCAAAACTTTTGACTCAATGGCCAAGGAACTCGTGGAATGCCCTCTTGTTGTAGGGCAGCTCCTTACAAATGCACGCAAAAGGAAAGGGGGAAAAAACGTGACGCATTTCGCATCAACGTCAACGTCAAGCACCGGTATCTGAGGTTTATCGTCTCGGAGTTTTCAGGTTTAACGTCACATGTAGACTTGGGTAGAGCTACCCTCCCATTGAAGCAGGCTACACATAGCACTGTGCAACATCAGACACATATCCTTTTATCGCAGACACTCATGCACAAATAGTGTCCTGCCCCTTGCCGCCTGAGCCCAAACTTGCTTTCGACCCGCGATCAACATATTTGGCTTGCTCTGATCCTCTCAGATAAGCCCGTCTTCCTCTCCTGGCATCTCGCCCTGTGAGCCGCTGATCTTCAATCTTTGGGCTCGTCACGGAAACCCCTCCTTCTCATCCTCCTCCCTTCTCTAACCAATAGATTAGCTAGGAGTAAACTCCCTCCCCCCCCCCCCCCAAGTCAGTCGTCCTTACATCATGTCTATCCCTGCCGCTGCTTAGAGACCTCCTCAACTGCCCAGGGACTCTCTTCCTAGATTCCGTCTCAGTTCTCCCATCCATTGCTGCTATCACCACTATCACGTAGAAACTTTTCCAGTTTGACTCAAAACTACACAGAAAGAAAGACAACAGCTTGCACACAACACACACACACACACACACACACACACACAAAAAAAAAACACATACACAAGGATGTACATGTAGTTGCAAACAAAAGATGTACTCACAAAATCAAATGGCCTCATACTTTAACCAAAAAAAAAAAAAAAAAATGGAACCATTCCAGCCCCAAGCAAACTCCTGGACCTCTTGACATTCTTCTCTCCATCTGTGGAACCCTCTCTTCCAAACATCTTCAACCACTTCAACTGTTCAACCTCGCTTCTCTCTTCACCCTATCTGTAGCATTTCATCCTCCCCTCCATGCCCCCCCCCCCCTCCTTCTCTCCCCCATTTCTACCAATACCAAATTTAGAGTCCAATGGATGAAAGGTATAACGGGATGATGGGGAGGTAGAAGCGGCGGGTCAAAAAGAACTCAAATTCTGGGAGAGGAATCCGGTGAGCTATTCCAAAGCTGACAGTTTGATGGAGAACTCTTCAGGACACAAGTCCGCAATCAGTGCGAAATGAATTAAATACAACGAGGGAAAAATACCAGAAACAAGCATCAGTCCTTTGAGGAGCCCCTTGTGCTATCTCTCACAGCGGTCCCGGAGAATCTCAAAGTATGAGAGCTCTAACCTCGGAAATAATCCCAGCCAGAGCCGGTAAGCACGAATGTTGTCAACCTGGGCTTTGAAGTGGCCGTACCTCACCAAGAAAGATGTAAAGTGGTGTGTAGTATAAGTGGCTGCCTCGATGGATGGAGAGATAATCTGTTCTAATCAGCGTGATGCTACTCAAAACACAATCAAAGAATGGTCCACACATTCTCCAAAAGAGCCCAGATGAAATCGATGCTTAACATCAAGGAAATATTGGGCTGAACATGTTTGTGCAGTTCCTGGAATAAATTCAGTATGAATGAGGCAGTATGTTGACAATATGTGGGTGATCTAATGTAGTCCCAACAGGAACCTCATCATTTTTTTTTATTACATCGACAAAACAAATTTATATGTTTTCTTGCAATTTGTGGGAAACTTTAGCATCCCTAAATTTTAGATGATATTTACATGAGAAATGGATGAAAATAATGCACACAACACAAGCAGAAAGCCTCAAGGGAAGAGAAATATCACTTAAGTTGCAGTATCATAGATATCAAAATATACCAAAAGACAAAGACCCTCCCCCTTCCTCCTAAGCTTTATCAATATCTTCATCCGCCTCTTCCAAATCATCGTCATCATCATCATTATTGTCATCAACCCTAATGTCACCCTCGCCAAATGACATGTCTGCATTCTTACACATGCATATCTACTTCGTAACAGATTGCCTCCCAGAATCTTACAACACAACGGACAGTTGGGAGTGCAGTTTTAACTCTCTTCCTCTGTCAATGCAGCTTTAAACTGCATCTCACATTTCATGTGGGGATGCAGACCCCTGAAAAAAGGCAAACAGGAACATAAAATCATACACTGAGCATTTATGCCAGCAGGCAGCAGGCAAAGAGGGCAGCATTGTAGCACGTTCGTTTTCTGTTGCCTAATCCAATCTTGCTATGAACATTAGCCCTTTACAGGAGTGCCATTTCATTCTCTATGAGGAGAGCATCAACAAACTGACCAAGGTATGTATCCGTGGCAACCTTGACATGGTTTCAAAGATGCCTTCCGCACTATGTGCGACACCTCAACCTGCTCTAACATGAGACTGCGCCACTGCGCTGGACTAAAACTGCATCAAGCTTTCGGCCGCGGGATCAATACTAATGGTCGGTATAGTCTTCCTCAAGCTCCACGCCAGAGCGGTCCCCCGGCGTCAGCATCTCGCGCTAGAGAGACGGAGGGTCCCCACCTTGCCTCCTCCCTAATCTACCATGTCCTCCTCGTCACTCATCGCCGTGCAAATTGACTTCCTGTCTACAAGCTTCATCTCGCCCAGTATGCCTGTGTACGTGTGAGAAAGACTCCGAGAGAGGGGAAAGAGAAAGGGGGGGGGGGGTTGAGATTCTCCACCGAAAAGAAAATGCCAGCCTTTCTGCAAGGGAATAAGCACCCAAAGGCAGGGGAGGGTAATAAACGGCATCTGGTGATTGGAAAGTATGAAGCCAAAGCCGCCAATACATGAAATTATTTTCCTTTGAAAATATTAGGTAAGTGTGGCCCTTCGTTGCTACTAAGATCTCACATCGAATATCGCTTTGTATCAAAATCCCACATTCTTCAAAAACTCTTAGACCAAACTGGTCTTGCTTCATGCTCACCAAAATACATTATTTTCAAATAAACATCTATTGCACGGCCAATTTGCTAGGCATCACTCACGCAAGCCGGCTGAATGGAAGATGTCAAAATATTCCTTCCAATCTGGAGTCTACAATGTGGCCACGCCCATCCTTCATCCCGAAATGAGTATCCCTTACCATATCAAATAAGGAGTAGATGGAAGCCCATTTCCAGAGCGCTCCCCTTGGAGTTCCTACATTGGCCTTCGAATCACGAAATCTAGGCCGGGTTTGCAGGGATGAGTAGGTGAGCAAGGGATTTTTTTCTTTTCCTTTTTTTTTTAGAGGAATGCAATCTCGAGTGTCCCTCCGTCTCCATGGACACGCCCTAGCAGACGCGAAATATCGACTGTCACGCCCCATCGACCCTAGACCTTGAGGACAACACCATCACGTTCACCCTGCTCTTCTTTTCTCTGCATCAACTTCCGAACTCGGTCTCTCGTACTCGAGCATTCCTTAGAGTACTCTCGGCTAGCGAGACCGCATCATAAGAAATACCACATTACTTCCCCCGCACATCTGTCAAACGAGGCACATGATTTCGTGTTGAAATCTGACACGCAGGCGCGAATGCATGACAGTAACTATCTATTCAAAACATTGATCACGGAATTTAGTCATTTAAACATTTCATTGTTATTGAAACCTGTGCAGCTTTTAAGGAATGTTACAATAAACATTTCAAGTGTGTCAGTATAAATACATGTTACAGTACTTCTGCACTCAAAAACTTTAGGATTATACATGTCAATGATAATGTGTCAATGATGATGGTCTTAACTTTAATATAATGTCAAAGTCAGCCAAACGGCCATAGCAGTTGCTTTTTATCACAGAAGTTTACAACTTCAGAAGAGTTATTAAAATCTTGCAGCTGGGCTGCAATCGACCATCGGACTAGTCTTTCTTCAAGGCCTTGAAAGAATGGTTTAACATTTCACATATTTGCCCTTGTACGAAAACAAGAGATTATGAACACAGTCATCATATAATATCGATTGTGAATGACAAGAAGACAAACAAACAAAAAAACTGAAGAAGGGGGATGGGGAGGGAGGGGAAGGGGAGGGCAGGAGATCTCAACGTGCTTGAAGGGGACTTTAAAGAGTTATTTGGTAGCAGCCCAGCCCCCCTATTGATCTGACCACGCACTCATCACACACCTCATTGATCCTGATTGGTTGAGCAGCTGAATACCACATGTTCTCACCTCCAGAACACAATGCGGACAACATTAACAAAAGACATATGCAACAACAACAACAACAGCACATACGTTTACGCAGGAGCCAAGTGCGTGAGTACGTATTGTTAAATGTCAGATTACTATAAACTACCACACGAATAACAAGAACATCTGTGCCTGACCAAATAGCCATGCATAATCAAGTAAGTTCTTATTATTCTACACCCTTGAAAGAAAGTATGTTTGCTCATGAATTCAGCCATTTTGTAACAGGTCCGACTCTGGCAAAGTTTGATGCTCCATTTCAACCTTTTCTCCATCCTAGAGAGGAAGACAAAGTTTTTCTCAAATGAAGAAAGAAAAACATTTTCCTCATAAGATATGAACCTATCCTGTGAAAGCTTGCATGTGAATGACCTTTTGTTGCAACATCACAGGTGCACCTGTCCCGTGGCTCAACAGACGTTCACATCCGACGCAAATCACGTAAAGCTACATTAGCTCGCCATCAGTTCAGAGGTGGCAGGCTGCGACAACATTTCAAACACAGTGCTCCCCGCCAGACGGGAAGTACGGATCGCTGGAGTCTCAAAGGCCGTCATCCTCTGCCGCGAAGCATCATGGGATTTATGAGGAGAAATGGGCCTATTACAGCCCGAAACTTTCGCTTCATCTGAAGCTGTGTCACAACATATCATTTATGCCGTAATATTCCACCGAGGCTAAAACACAATACTAATCCATAAGGTAGATTCAATAAGGCCCCGACCGCTCGAGTCAGAAAGATAAACTCTGGAGACATTCCAAATGCGCTCTTTCTCTTTCATTTGCTATTTGAGGGAAAGTTTAAAATAGAATCTGACATTCCCTACCTTGACAACAAGCAAGCCATCTCAGAATTCAATTTTGTACGCATCAGAATCACTTACAAAAGAGAGCCCTGCATGTTATAAAACCACATCGCATAGAAGACCTAAAATAAAAACAACAACATATCTTCCATTCTTTTACTGTAGTCAAATACTCTGCATTTTTTGCTCACATTCACAAGGATATTCTTTAAATACCTACGCTGCATACATAATACCTGTGATAAAAAAAAAAACAAACCCAAACATCTCATATGAGTTTCTGCACCCTGCTCCAGTACAGCATACTCTGTACATGATACCTGCTTGACATTCCACGGAGTTGATTTGCTAAGTCAAATGAATGACGCAAATCAATGGAAAGAAGTCTCCGCCCCTACTGCCATTCAACCAGATTAATTAAGAGATCGGTTTCATTCTCTTACAGACTGCTGGGATTGTCCAAAGAATATGATACCAGTATTTCTCCCATCGGAATGATGAATATTTGTGTGCCCCCCCTTTCCCTTGAACTCTCACATGTACACACACACACACACACACACACACACACACACACACACACGCAAACACATGTATGCTTGTTTCATCTACATCTTGGGCGAAATATGCCGCAATGGAGGAACAAGCGTTATCATCCCGGTCGCCATGGCGACCATCAATTGTGAGAATGGAGATGAACGATGGTGTTTGTTTGGCGACAAATCGGCTTCAAGGACCCTCCGCCGGTTTTCCGCGCCACTCCATCAAGGGGGCAGTGTGCTGCTATGCGACGAGGGAGAGGCCGCATCCAGAACGGAGCCTAATTGATTTTGGCCCGGGGGATAGAAATGATAAGCAACGGGGTTGAGGGCGGTGCAGCCCCCCTCCAATCTAATTTGCATCTCTTACATGAGGAATTCGCCATAAAACACTGCACCTTTGGTCTACAATTCATATCTCACTTCTCCGCTTCACGTTCTCATCGGCGGAGCAGTAGTGCGGCGCTCATCTGCCACTGCAACTTCAAGTAATGCACAATTACACTTCTAACTCTATCCCCGAGGAAAAACAAGCTGCGCAACACTCGAAGCTGTTACCACTCATTTCACACCACAAATGAGCAAAACGGCCTCTTACTCATATTGCATTCTCCTTGCACGGATGCCCAATTCAAACAAGAAAAAAATCAACAACAACAACTGTCCACAATTAAAAGTCAGCCCTACTTTGACGTAATCATCGACTGCCTCATGAATGCATCAAACCACCGTCAACAGACCATCCCTCTTGACACTCCAATAAATCAGCAAAGCACAAAGAAAATAATGGCAATGAATTGATGGGATAAATATTTTGAAGGTCTTTTTTTATGCTCGTGTTTGCTCATTACTTTTTTCTCAATTTTTCCCTCACCAAATTTCCCAGCAATATGATCCTACAGAAACTCATTCATCACAATCTAACTCAATCTCACTCTGTATCTCTCTCTTCTTTAAGCTTTTTTTTTTCTTTTTGCGTGTAACTGTAAAATCAAAACCCAGTCACCCTCTTCCACCCCCAAGCGCTGACATTGGCATGAACGAAAACTCCTTTCTTCCCTCTGCTTTCATTTTCGCCCTGTTGCTCCGGTCCGATGCTCTTCACCTGAACAAAACTGCAACTAATTGCTACAATCGAGCCCTTAACTGGAGCGTGCAATTCCGGAATTCCAAATCAATTCTATTCGCATATCCCCCCCCCCCCCAACTCATTCAAATGAACAGATATCCATATTTCCTCTGAATGGTGATTTATTTACATCTTTGGAAATATGTTTACGTCTTTCAACTGGCTACTGTCAAGGATGACGTAATATTAGAAGCTCATTATTTGCCATAGTTGCATGGCATTCTTATTTGTACCTGTCCAACATGCGGTATTTGTTTATGTGATGTTCATGATGATGAGAGGGTAGGGTCATAGGTCAGGGGTTATGGGGATCAAATCGCTTCAGGGATCATCAGCAACAGGCTTCTGTTCTTGTACGGTGATATTTCCTTTTTGCAATTTTACCCCCATCATATCAATGGACATAAACTGTGAGGGTGGACATCTTCACGTAACATGGTACAATCTATTGCGGTATTCAGTGCTGTTTGGTGGTTAAAATACAACAGAATCATACCAGAACATACCCTTATCAGCAAACACAATATCTATTTTCATTTCTCTGGCTCTGATCTGGAAATTAATGTTCTATGATTTCTCACCTAGACAAGTAATAACATATACAAATCCAAAACACTGAAAGCTCCCTAAAAACTGTTGAACATTTAACACAGCAACAAATCAAATGTTTTGATTTTTTTTTTTCTATTCAAAAAGGCTCAAACTAATTTGTCATTTCTTTGAAAACAACAATTGATCAAGGTACGCCTAATGACTGGTAAGCACACAAGTCTAACTTCTTGCATAAACTTCCCTGGATTTAGTCAAGTTTGCCAGGGAACTTCAATTGCATTGTGGGGAGGTATCTAGGTATGTGTTAGCCAATCCTCGACAACCATGAGCAAACGAGGAGGAATTCATTTTTTTTCTGGCAGCTCGATTACACCACACATGAATAGATTTTACCAGCCTCCCTCACCACCAAAGAATCTTTCATCATTACACGTGCAAATCTCAAGGTGCGGTGTGGGAGAACAATTCCCAGCTTGCATTTGACAAAAGAAAGCAGCCGGAGAACTCCATGTAATTTTGCAGCATTTGCACGGAACCAAAAAAGAAAGAAAGAAAGAAAATTGCCCTGGATCAGACTTCTTCTCCGATCTGATATTTTTTCTTCGTTTGTCACATTCACTTTTCTGCCACTCTGGTCTTTCAAGTGGGAGCTCTGCAATTAAATTAGGATCTGCCAAACAGGCAATGAAGTAGGTTGACATTCGCGCGAGAAAACACCATTTGCCAGTGTGCAAGTGACGACGGGTGTTATGGAATATTATGTTCCGTTTCGACTCTTTCCACAATGGTTGACATCCAGGGCACCGTAGCTATAGCGGAATGAGGGAGAAAGGGGGCGCAGTCGAGTGGAAGGGATGTTTTTGTTTATGACTCTCCAGGTAGAATGGAGTAGTTGAATTATGAGTATTCAGGATGGATACAGATGGAAAGGTAATGTAATAATGGCAGCCGTAGCTCTACCGTCACCGCATTCTGCTCGGCTTGGCAACGTCTGATACATCACGTCTCCCCGCGAAACACCCTCCAACTTCAGAAAGCAGATGGAAGCACTTCATCCATGAGTAAATTGCACTTTTTTGCTGTTATCCAAGAATTTCTTGCTTCTCTCTCTCTCTCCCTCCTCTCCTTCTCTCTTGATTTTCCCCTGTTAGTGCCCAAAAAGCTTTCTGCTGCGCAGCATGAAGTTGATAGAATATCGAGCTTGATGGCTAAAACCAGATTATATGTTACTCACGACGCAAAGAGAAGGAAGCAGGAATACATACGGAGCACTTATCCATCATATCCCTGCATCCGCCTCTTCCTCCTTAATGCATTAAAAAATATCCTAATCTAATTTTTCAATAAGGGGATGCAAAGGCGAAGTTTTACAGAGTTCAAAATGATCGGGGGAAAAAAAAATGGGGATAGGAGAGGATGGAGAACTTTTGATCTAAAAGAGCAAAGCGACTTCCACAGAGAAGGACAGAAGTTGAAATTGAAGCTGTAATTGAGAGAAGCCCTGGTTTTGGCCAGCAAGACAGTCAAAAAATGGCTGCCTAGCAACTAGGGCACTGCAATTCTCCTCTGCAGCAAACATTTGGCTTGTCATTGTCTCATTCTAAGCCCTCCTTTTGGGAAATTAACAGACAAAGCAGTTATAGCTCCTGAGCTTTCGAAGCGATGCTTCTGACCACACCCGAACAGGACGTTATCCTAGCAACAAATGCAAGGGAGGTCATCTATTTTTCCCCCAGAGTAATTCTAGCCAGGAATGCTTTGGTCTTTTCTTGAATAGGATCCCTTTTCTTCCTTCCCCTACCTCTTTTCCTCCGATGAATTCCCCAACCTCCAACCCACTTCTTTCTCTTCTCCATCTCAACATACGATGTACTTTATAAAAGATCAGTGACGTAAGTTAACCGGAGTGAGAATTCTGTCTGATTGGGTAGCAACCACTCTGGAACATGACTAGTGATTTTCAGTTGTTGTTTTTTTCTTCCTCTTTTTCATGGGTTAACAGTCTATGAATTTGTCCCATTCCATCTTCAACATCTCAAATGTTGAAAACCCTCCCTACTGAAAACATTCCACTCAAGTGTTGATTTGGCTTAGCACACAGCAAACAACTGAGTCATATTCTTGTATATTTGATATCAATATTTCAAACATTAACAAGTCTATCTCATATATCGGGGCCCCCAAGGGATCGTGTGCCACTTCAGAGCACATAGTTCGAATCTAATACACCATCGATACACTATGCGCTAATCTATCCTATTCATAGGCTTGAATAGATGATAGTTTAATGTGTGGAAATCAGTTGTGGCAACAGCAAAACTGAATTTCAATCTGTCTTGTTTTTCATCTGGGGAGAGTTTACAGTCGGCCAAAATTCCACAAGTAATTTCTCCTCCTCCGTTATTATCCCTTCCCTGTCATGGCCTATCTCCATCTCTCTCTTTGGGGGGGAGGGGGGGGGGGGGAGCTGTACAAAGATGCAGTGGCCAAGCATCCAAAGCTTATAAAAACATGAGGAAAAGATGATAACTTTTTTTTTTGTCAGATATCATCAAACCCATCCCATCATCATCAGAAGGAATCCATCGGAGACGCCAAGGTCCCCTTCGAGAAGGTAAAACCCGAACCTTTCCCCTATCCCAGTCTCAGCCCTGATGCTCCTCCAGCCCTGCGGACTTGCCGAGCTCATAAAGCCGGGATTATTGCAACGGCTGCCAAGGGGTTAACCCCCCTCCCCCCCCCCCCCAACATCCTCCTTCTTTTCGTCTGCAGGGAAACAGACAGGCCTCAAGCAGTTTGCATCATTATGAAAATAAATCAAATTTGGTGTCTGTCCAAACAGATCATTTTCACGTCAGCCCCGGCTAATGATGCGTGACTACCAAACCATCATCAACCAAGCCTGCATCAATCGCAGCCTCTTGTCCGCCTTTCTCCGAGATTGTCTTTGTAGTGATGGATTCACATTGTACAAACGAATGATCATAGCTGCACGATTCCAACCTCCAAGGAGGGTGCAGAAGGAAAAATGTCTCCCTGTTTATCAATCAAAACCTTGCACAACTGTGTTACCAGTTGATGAGAAAGATTACTACGTGATGAATATTCAATTGTGATGCTTTACAGTGAAAAAAGAACATACCACTTGAACTTTGCTCTATGTTAGATTTGAATTTCAAGGTACAGAGAAAAATCCAGTGAGAGGTACTATGATATCTTTACATTTCAAAGATGAAATTATCCACACACACACACACACAAAAAATGATACCATTTTCAAGAGGCACATGGTAAAGCATTTATCTTTTTTTAAGCTAAACCTCCAGACATGCATAATATGACTTGATCTGTCAAATAGTCCCCAAAATAAAATTAAAACCCGACTGTTATTGTTTTGCCCATGCTTTCTCAAAAAAATTATTGCAGACTTTGAGACCAATTTTCGTCTACATTCGTTGAGAGTTGGAGGAAATGGGGTAGTTAGAGGTATGTGGAGAGGCTGTTTATTTACAGATGTCAACAATAAACAGTGCTCCATACGACAGTGACATACGTCGGATTATAAATGGGCATCGAATTGCTCACATGCACTGCAGATGGAAACAAAACTGGTCCTTCCTTTTTGAGAAAGGCAATATCGCAAGAAGTTGGCAGAAGGGAGACAGCTGACAGCCGAACATTCCTTTCGATGTAAAGTTTGGCATGATCATGATGTCTTCTTGTTCATTTTTCTCTCTTTTAGCTTCTGATTTCTGATCATTAGGTTAGCTTCGTTTTTGATTCCTGAAGATTTTTCCTAACTATCTCAAAAATTCTGACATTACACTCGGTGTTAATCTTCTTTTGTACTTTGCCATGTCAGGGTTCTCTCGATGTTATCTTACAGACACCCCCCCCCCCCATATATTGACACTCAAATCTCCCTTCCCCCAACCAAAAGCAGCTATATCATGAATAGTATTGTAGTTGTTAAACAAGTGAAGATATCATGGATATGATAAGAGTCATCTGACTGTACAATATCTCAAGCACTTCTTTCTTTTTTTTTTTGAAGTTCTGTCATTCCAATCCTATTCAAAATGGAAATGGAAGGGGATGGATTACTTGGCATATCAGAAATGTCATAGAAAACCCAGAGGGAACTGCATTATCAGGTTTAATTTTGGATAAGAAAGCTATATCTTCATACAGTGCATACCTCCAGCAGCAGGGCCCCACTTTTGGAATGCCTGCGCCCCCTTTAAGCTTAATCCCTCCGAGCCCCTGTGTTTACACTCGGGACATTTCTCTGACAGTATTTATAAACTCCCAGGATTCCTGGATTCTGTTTTCTTCTCCATACATCTACATCCTCATCTGTCTCTTGCTCTCTCCTCTCTCCTCTCCATCTCTCTCCCTATATCTTCTTCTTCTCTCTCTCCATCTATCTATCTATTTCTCTATCTGTCTACTTCTCTCTCCTACTGTCTCTTCTCTACCCTATATGATCTTCTTCTGAAACTCAATCTCTCAAAATGTCTGTTCATTCCCAGTCACCAAAGGATTTTGGACGCTCCACAGGAAGAATTTGAGGAATATCCGAGGAGGGCATCTGCTGGATGTATGACGGGGGAGGTCGGCGAGCAGAACGGATGGGCACGTAATTTCAAGACGATGTAGCGCCTCTTCCTCTTCCTTCGTCAAACATCCAAAATATAGTGTATATCCTGGTTGTCATTAGGACAATGGAAGTTGTACAGGGTTCAAAGAAGGAACCAAAACAAACATTGTGGAGCACCCCACCTTCTTTGGTTTCTGACTCGATTATTTTCTCAGAACACGACAAAAGAATTGACTTGGTGGTTTCTCTTCACGAGGTCTTTGACAAGAAATTGGCATACAATGTTTAAACAACCCTCTCCCCACTGAAACTTAAAAAGTGTCTGTGGCAATTTTGAAACCACACAGAGAACAGGTTTAAATTGCCTCCTATTCTTTGAAGTGTTTACGTGAATGTCCTATTCCTCATTCAGTCAATACTCATTTGAGACGGATCAGCTGATCACACAATTTGCCGGCCAAACTTCTGCAGAACTGCAGCATTTACACATAAGATCAACACAAGGCATCGCTTAAGAAAAGGAAAACTAAAAAAGGAATGTCCCTGAAGAAGGACCAAATAATGGGAGGGGTGGAGTTTTACTTTGCTCTTCCATAAAAAGTTCTACAGACCACTGTCACTACTTCCTCTGATACTGCTGAAGAATAATATCATTCACATCAATCCTTAAAATCATGTAATTTGGATCAAATTCAGAATTTCAGGGGATGCAGGACAGGCTGAAAATCAATCTCTTGGCCCATGTTCATCTTACTCGCAGACACTCGCATCTGACCAGCAATACGGCAACTTACCGCAGCATCAAACAGGAAATTGCAATGTTTCTACTGAAAAAAAAGGGAAAACCCCCACTTTTTAAAACACCCCTACACCACATGGGGTTGAGGTTATGTAATGACACAAACTCCTACCTCATCCTACGGGGGAGCTAGCTTATAGGCACTCAAGTTCTTCCTAGTGGCTACTGAAAAAAGAAGACCCAAACAAATCAACAAAACAATGAAAGAGTACAAAAGAGATGAATTTCCCCTATTAAGAGCATAATGTGACCACAACAATGAAACATCGTTTTTCATCCACTAGCCATTCTCATGTCAGGGAAAAGAAAAACATATGAGCAGCAGAGACAAGAGAGGACTGGAGTTGGGTCTTCTTTTGTTATTAACTTACAGACTTTTGTCAAACTTGCTAGAGATATATACCTCTCATCACCAAGCCAACCTGTTTGCATACAGGCTTACTATCATTTTAAGATACTGGTTGCTAAAGGGTTAATAGGCCATTTACAGGGTCTCGTTTTTTTCTAAATCTTTTTTCTTGTTTGCACCTTATGTCTGTTTTTATTGCTCCACATCAATTCTTTCACTATCACCCCACACTTCATGCTTTCTAGTTGTACTAGGGTTGCAGGGACATCTATACTGGGTGATGTGATTTTAAGAAAACATTTAATCACAGCAATTTTTCATGGATGGACCAAATTGTTCAATCCTCTTGCAGGAATTACCACTATCCATCATGCGGAGCAGGGCGTCGGCAAATTTTGACACCGGAGACTGTAGACATTTAGCTTTGAGAGAGAGAGAGAGGTGAAGTTTACGGAGCTCACACCTGGGCCTTTCAGTCTGCCGGACCACCCTGTCTGGTACTGGAGGGTACGAGATAACACCCAAGGAAATATGGAATACCCTATGAAAACAAGAGTGATGAGACTCAGCCCGCTTGGCACTGACGGATCTTTCGCGTCGCATTTCTGTCACGGAAATCCTCCTAATCGGGACTTCTCTCATCTCGCACCATATTGTAAATTGAAGATATCGAACCCCTACACCAACCCCTCTCCCCTTCTCAAGCCCCACCCATCCATCCCTCCACCCCATAACCCCTTGAGGGTAACAAGAAGCTGAGGTTTATCCATAAACGAGATAACTCTTGAAGTGCTCTTGTATTAAGTCCCTTCTGGTCCTTGGGGTAGTTGAGGTCACTTTGGAGTTTTATCTGCCACAAAACCAGCCGCAAGTTCAGAACATAATTTTCGATGACCTCACTATAAGAGGGAGCCCTTTCTCTCCATCTTGAATAAGTGTTTGTCACAGCTTGTCCTTTTCTTCGTCTTACTTCCAGCCAAGGTTCATAGCAGACACGATTACATCATTGTGCGGAAAGCGCTCTGCTCCGTGGTCACGACCCGTGGACCTGAAGATGATTGCAATTTTCAGAAAAAGTGTGCATGTGTGTGTGTCTCTCTCTCCACTGGTTGGCTAGAAAAAAAAAACCCACGCAAGCCTCTCGAGTTCGTGTAACCGAAGCGGACTGGTCTCTACAGGTCAGCGCTCGGCGACAAAGCCCGGAGCCAAACGGTTTCCATCTCGGGCGGGGCAGAGAGGCGTCACAGCGGGCCACGCAAGAGGAACTCCCAGCCCGTCGGAGGAAACACTAACCAAAGTAAATACAAGGGACACCTAAACCAAAATGACATTTATACCCCATTCCTCGCCCTGGCTACAGCTGTTTGACAAAATACATTCATCCACAAGAAGATGGAGGGAGAAAGAGGGGACATTGGAGAAAACAGGAGCAAAAAGTCAGAAATGAGAAGGTGAAACAAGCATCCCAAAGAAATCAACAGCACCTTTTTGAATCGAGTGATTACTTTCATGTGAGGCACACGTTTGTTTGGAGGCATGAGGCCAGATCCCTTTTCAGGGAGCCCATTGTAAACAAGGGATTGTTTTCGCTTCAGAACAACGCATCTTCTTTGGGTTTGTGTTACTTCACCTTTTCTGAAAGAAAACATTTTTATTCTTTTTTTTTCAAACTTTTTTTTCCCCCTTTGGAGTCAGGCCTGGATGACATTTCGACCCGAGTGCACTAATTCAAGCCTATCACGCATGTGATTGCTTGCATTACAGTGTGTTTACTGACAGGGCTGCTGCACCATCTTCAAGTTTCACTCCAAGAAAAAGAATAAGATACACATAATCAGGCCTGCCTGCACAATGTTTTTCCTATTCTTCTCCACTCCAGTTTACTTTTCTTTTATTTCTAGTGGAAAGAAAAACATGACTCATTCCTATCACAGATATTAACAACCTACATACATTCTAACTAAATTTTTGATCACCAAATGATAATTTTGCAGTTACCTAGTTTAGTATAGAATTAGAAATGCTGGCTTCACATTCATCACTCTGTAGATGCCTCGAGTGTTCATTGCCCAGCTCTAACATCTCCGTAAACTGCAGAGACTCCAACCCCAAGCACCTTCTGATCTGGAGATTCTCCTGCCTGAACCCCTCGCAAACCCCTTGCAAACGGGAGACTCAAGTCCCTTGGGTCATTATAGGGTTCTACAGATGCTCTGTCGTGCTATCTCAGGCTTATTTTCAACATGCGATGGCACTAAGTAAGTAATGATCAAATGAATCCAATCATATATTTTGGCTTAATAAAACTTAATTTCATATATCATGTGCAGATGCTATGCAATGCATGTGTATTATGAAATTGACTGGCATCTACAAAACCATACAAGCGGGAGACACAGA
Source organism: Diadema setosum (assembly GCF_964275005.1). NCBI lineage: Eukaryota > Metazoa > Echinodermata > Echinoidea > Diadematoida > Diadematidae > Diadema > Diadema setosum. The sequence continues at coordinate 45,815,844 of NC_092688.1, read as the reverse complement.
GCCAGGGTGGGAGAAATTTGATCTCAAGCGGGAGAACGGGAGATTTTGCAAAAATGGGCTTTCAGCGGGAGATCCCCTGTCAAAAGCGGGAGAGTTGGAGTCTCTGAAACTGAAAAGGATAACTGTTCAACTTTCAGCATCTTTAGGTCATGAGTACAAGCTCCTTATAATGTAGAAGGGGAAACAGGCAGCTAGGCTGATTGCTTGTTTGCGTGCTTCTCAGCAGTTACTTTCTATTTATCAAACAACACAGTATTTTGAATACAGCCACACCAATGCTTTCTAAGCAAGTTGTATTTAAAAGAAAATGAGCAAGACGTACACTCATGCAGTCATTTCCTGTCTGCACAACTTCAAATCCTAATCTCAGTGTAAACTCTGTTTACACTTTTTTTTTCACATCCTGATTTTTGCAGATATATGCTGGCAATCTCATTATCTTCAAGGAAATATGTGTCAATTCCTGTTCAAGTGAAGAGGAAATATACATATTTGATGAAGTAACAGCAGTGCATTTTTTTTTCTCCCTTGGTCTCACATTACCTCTTCCTTACAGTTGACATTGATATTGATAAATATTTGTATTTCTCTGAGCAGACTTTAATGAAAATACCATGCTATTTCACTGCTTCCATTCGATAGCCAATATGTTGTTGATTCTGCCTGTGTGTTTAGGAGGGAAAATAGAAAAGATTGACCATATATATTTGTAGTTGTCCTAAGACATCAGGATAAAGTAAAGTTTACATGATTTACAGAGTTTCAGGTAACATGATTCACCTAAGCTTTCTACTAATGAGAGCTTCATTCTCCATAGGAGAAGGGAACCCTTGGACTTGGACAGCCTTACGATGCGTTTAGTTGCTTTCTACCAGGTATGGTGAATTTTAAACAGTTTCTGTGTGTGTGTGTACGTGTGTGCACACATGTGAAGTGGCAGGAGAGTAAATAATAGGCAGGGAGGGGACTGCATGACAAGAATTTGTAAGGATGAAGAAGAAGAAAGTGATGCCAGGGAGTAGGTTTCTGAGAGGAGCTGCACCGGGAAATGTTTACCGGATTTCAGGGTGGGGCTGGATTGGAGGGGGGGGGGAGGGAGATGGCCACTTAAGGTGCAGAGGGAGTAAACAAAGCAAAGTGATATTAATGTATTGGGGGATTTGTTTGGGGCATTAGAGGGACTTGGGGAACAGCGCTAATGGTGGGCCACGCCGGCAGAGAGGGGGGGATGTGTTTGATGAGGAGGAGGGGATTTTGTCAGATTTACTACTTCATGAACATTGATTCTTCACTTTCATGGTGACGGCAGGCAGGCAACACCCTCCACCAAGGCATGGGTCTGAAGAAGATGATGCGCGGAACCCTGAAAATCTTTTCTCCCGCCTCATTGATAAGCAATGCAGGCATCACTCGCTTTGGATGAAAAGCTGATAAAATCATCCCTGTTCCACCCAAAGTCACGTCTTTTGCCCTTTAACTTTGCGCCTTGGTCGGCCTCCTCAACATTACACAACCCATTACATATTGTGCTTGTTCTTGTTTTAGCAGCCCTACCCCCACCCCCATCCCATATCTCTTCTCTCGTTTGAAGCCTATCCTCCGGGCAGAGGTTGACAAGAAAGACGGAGCACTAAATCAATCTCCATCCCAAGCTACATCACTGGGAATAATCTCCTTGTGTGTTTTTGCGGAGCAAGAGCGGGAGGACGGTGGTCATGGAGACCTCCTCCTAATCTCAAGCTCTGAAGTGAAGAGTGTCAGTCCTCTGCATCCCATGCTGCTGGACCTTTGCCCCTCCCCTCCCCTCCCCCACCCCACTTGTAATGGAGGGGTTAGCACCCTGGATAAAACGTCAGAAAGTGTTTTGGAGTCTGACAGCAAGACCACGACAGGGTAAGCTTACAAGCCATCTAAGGCCCAGAATCTCACCATGAGAACAAACTTGCATCAAACCTTGATCAAACCAAGGCGGCAAGAAGCTCTTTTCATACCTTCTTGATCAAACCAGTTTGTCATTAGTGTTGACAGGAACAGCAGGACATAATACAACATACAGGCAGTATGATTCACCAAACAGTCTGGAAGAAAGGCTACGTTTCCTTCCCTGACCACTTCCCCTCCTGATCATCCATCCTATATCGATGCCAGCATGAGAAAATTGCCGAGGAGAAGAAGAAAAAAATCATCAATTTGACCTTTTCTAAAATCTTCAACCAGTTGGTAAGAGTAGCCAACCTTTGAACAGACGAAACGAACACTTTCCTGTAACCCACACTGCAAAAACTTGACCTTTAAAACTAAACAAGCCTACCGAAACAAAGGTTAAAATGTTGAAACCCAGTCATCCATGGTCGGACTGTTACTTCAAGCATGAGACAACGCCCATGTGCACACGAGTAAGTAATGTTCCTCGGGGCCGATCATTTTATTCAAGACTTCAGATTATACGTTCCCAAGGGGCATTGTGTCTATGCTGCAAGACCCTCTGGAATTGTAGCAAACAGAAAGACAATCCAAACATCCATATATATTAACTCCAGTTCTTAAAGCACAAAGAGCTGCTGGCAGGGGACACATTTCTGAATGTCAGCTCATTAATTCTTTTATTCTGCATTTTATGAATTTACGTAATGTACCCACAGGTTAGCAAGTGGAAACTTGGCTGTCAATAAACATTGAAAGCCTTTTATGTATTTCCCTGATTCTTGGCAGAACAAGTCAAAAAAAAAAAAAAGGAGAGACATCTTCAAATGGGGTTGCTAAATACTTTTTAACACTTACTTCAAAACAAAATGGCAATATCTTATATTTTTGTATACCCTGTGCCCCTGCAGTTGATACATGTATGCTTCCATGAATGATGTACAGTGCATCGAACTGAATTTTAGACTACCGCAGCAACGCTATGTAAAAATCATCCGTCCCTGTAAATATTGTGCACCCTTGTAAAAATAACAACATACCCCCCAAGATGAGGTAGAGAAGTGTTGCCATGGCAACCGTAAGCATGCGGAGTAAACGCTTTATCTGGCCATCTGTCCAGTGCTGCTCTGCGCTTCCTCACTCCTGACGGGCATAACACGAGAATAGAATGGCGCTACGGACCAATCCGCTCTCGCTGGAAGACACTGGAAATTTCATTTGATCGCCATGACGACTCAATGGGAAATGGCTCTCGACAACTCTGATAAATTGCAAATTAAATTTCAGCATAATCAATGCGGGATCTCGTGCTAAAAATCGATTGACGCCCTGGGACTACTACCATTCTATACAAAATATTCTTTGCGGATCTCAGAGAGGGGTGGGGGGGGGGGCAAGATCGAAAGCAAAAGTGGGGAATGGAGCACAGAGCAAAGAATAGTGTGTTTTAGAATAAAGTGTTTTCTCACCATCGACATAATCCCTCCGTTACCGCTCCGTGTCGGGTCTTTCGGTGCCGGTTCACTCTCATTTCCTCATCAGCCCATCAAAGAACACAACTGCCTCTGGAGGTGGCGATTCCTAAAAATATTCGCGTCGAAGGAACTTGCCCCTTTCTCCCGTTTGACATTAACTGCGTCGATGTTCATTTCTATTGTCTATGGAGTATCCACCTTCCGTAAGCACAGTATTGAGGTTGTGAGGTCTCAAAAGAAAACTGGTCACTACAGCTAAAGATAACACACCATGACTGAGTGAAACCACAACATTCTGTTGATGGCTGTTACGACCAATCTATCGACAAATCAGTCTCTTCTATCTTTGATACGCACTTGATGATGATATAGGCAAGGATAGGGAAAGACACAGGAAATTCGAAGGCTATTCCCTTTCTTTCATCACAACAAACATAAGGTAGATTGAACTGGCATTTAAAAACAAAAATCACATGCTACTTATAAACACACATTACTAGGTTTAGGTAAATGTATGTGGAGAAAAGCTTCACCCCTCTGTTGAGCTACTAACTCAGAGAAAACATAATTTACCGCCTTTCTAACAATGCTATCTCATGATCCAAACTATATACAAGGGCAATCTAGGGATGTCACAATTAATGAACCCCTTGCTAAGAAAATTTCTTGCCACACAATTTTCAACCTTACATCATGTAAGACATGCGTTATACCATGGTACACCTGTCTCTACTAGCGATGGCCACAAAGGTACACCAAATCTGATGCAGAAATGCCCTCATCACGAAACAAGGCTCCGGCTCCATCCACGAAAGGAGGGGGGGGGGGGAGGCATATATCGAGGCTGACGATAGATAACTAGCACTTCAGAATCTAGGTTGTGCACGGAGGTCCGTGGGAATAACCCCCCTAGGTTTATTGCACTTTTGCTCCCTAGTTTTACCATCAAAGCCAGAAAGGGAGGGGGGGGGGGGGGAGAGAAAGCAGAAAAAAAAGCCTCCATGCAAACTGGCTCCTTACTTCTGCACAGTCAAACCTGGCCTTTAGCTCCGTAGCAGTCCCCTCTGCTCGCCTGACATTTTGCGAGCGAGTGCGAGGAAGGAAATTGTCGTCATTTTTAACCCACTTCTCCTCCAACACATTCATCTGGACAAATTTTCCAATTGAGATGGACCCAGATTTCACACGACTTCATTAAGCAGCATCACCCGGTCTCCTTCTTTTATTGAGAATTACATTTTGAGCAGGATACCCACAATTCCCCCCCCCCCCACTTTCTTCTCTTTTTCATCTTCTTGACCCATCACGTCCAGGAAATCACATTTCTGCAGTTCAATGCTATATCTTTTCATCACAATTTTCAATATTCAATCTCAGTGTTTAATAAGGTAGAGTAAAAAAAAAACTTCTATTTCTCATTTCAGTCCTACGCTCTTATATGATGTTCATAATCAAAGGCCTCTTGATTGCAAAATATCCAATTACTTCTTAAATTGGCAATACATTTTTAGATCATTAAAGTTTGTCTCTCAAATTGGCAATTTTTTGTGTCCTTCTTTCAACTTGTGTGCAGACTTCACAAACATCACCAGTTATACCTTATCTTTCTCCAACATACATGATGTGCTATGATATTTGGGTTGCCAATTTAGTGATCACTAAATGATATTTTCTGCATCAAAATTCCCACTGGACTCAATAGGATAAAATCCATAGTGCACTGCTTTCTCTCTCTCTTGATAAAAAAAAAGAAAAAAAAAATATCTCGACTACAGCCATAACCTACTTATTAGTTTGGACACTGCCCTCATATTTCATACGACAGCCCCTAAAGCAAATAGCCACAACTGTGTATACAAAAACACGGCATCTCTCTCTCTCTCTCTCAAGGCACACAGATTTCAATAAACCCATGGAAGTCTACAGGAACCACGTTGCTTTTTGCAGCATTGGAGAAAACTACCACGATGTGTCTATTCATCTAGCCCTTCTTCTTCTTTTTCCACCTTCATCAGATTTTTTGTTTTATGTTTCTCTTTTCTTTTTCTTTTTTTTACATAGAGACTTGTAAATTTCACACGTCAGCATCTCGCACCTCTCCGTCTAAATGGAGATCCCATATCGCTGCAGCTTTAATAAAAACCCAATCAAAAGGACATCTTTCAAACTCCGGTGCACGGACAGCATATTACCATCTCTCCAGACTTTACCTTGGTAAAGAGCGGCTCTCCTTTTTCGTCTTTTTGTGGGTATGTGTGTGTGTGTGTGTGTATGTGTGTGCGTCAGTCTTGTCATCTTAAATGAATGTGTACACAATGTGTGTGTGTGTGTGTGTGTATGTGTGTACATGTCTCTATGTGTTTGGTTGTATGATTTGCTCCTATCTCTGAGTGTGTGTGTGTGTGTGTGTGTGTGTGTGTGTGTGTGTGTGTGTGTGTGTGCGGGTGACCATTCTTGTGTATACGCTACAAACCTGTGTATAAATGTTGCAATATGGATGTATCATGTGCATCAAGGATGATATTTTGACTCCATAACCCCTCCCCCCTTTTCTCTCCAACTCTTCTTCTCTAACCTCTTCTCTATCTATCTATTTATCTACCTACCTATCTACCTATCTCTCTAACTCATCTTTTCTATCTAATTATCTGTCTAACTCTTCTTTTCTATCTATCTATCTATCTATCCATCTATCTCTCTAATTCTTCTTTTCTATCTATCTATCTATCTACCTAACTATCTATCTATCTATCTCTCCATCCCCCTCTCTCCCTATCTGTCTCCCTTTATACCTTTCTATCTCTCTCCTCTTTCCTCTTCCACCCCTCTCTTCTCCCTCTACACGAGGTTGGATGTATAACCCCTGACACCCTGGAGGCTTAGAATCCTATTTTCAGACCCCGTAATGGAAATAATGAGGGCACCGAGGGGGACACGGATCACAAGACATTGACCTTTGTACACCCCACCTCCTCTTCCTCCTCCTCCTCCTCCTCTTTCACTGGACGTATTTTAGGGATGCTCTAAACCAGAGTCCAGAAGTGTCCAGATGCCTTTCTTCCCACCTTTTCCTCAACACACAGACAAAAAAAGCTAGGTAAACCTTCACTTGATGGAAAACATGCCTGCTTTATTCCATCAAATTTTTACATGGCATCCATGGTTCCATGACATTTGCTCCTGCCACAGTTGTTCCCATGAAATATCTGCACGCTAAGCCAAACATAAATTCTACCCACAAACGTAACACTAACCCAATCCCAATAATCATATCAAATTTAACCTAAAACCCTGACCCTAACCCCAAATCCCTGGAGAAATAAGACCGGAGCAATTGTCTCAAAAGCAAATGCCATGTCACCAGCATCCGTACCATATCTTTCTGGTTTGATCTTCAGACCATTAGAACTTTGCACTAAATATACTCCCAAAGGGTGGCAAAACAATATCTATTGTGATGGGGGTATCATGAATTGGGTCCAGTTATGACAACAACAACAACAAGAACAACAACAACAAAAACAACAACAAAATCCTGAAATTTAGCAGTTCCCCTACTCAGTAAAAAGTCAAATCAACTTTACAACAAATTGAGAAAATAAAATAATTGTGACCTGTCCTATTCTTGTCAAAGCTGAGTCTGGAGTGTGAGACTAGCCTTCGCAGGAAACTGCAATGCCCAAAAGACGAGGTTCTCCATTTTGCAGTATCAGGCAGTGACACGAGCTTTCGGGGTTCCTTCTCACCTTTGACTCCCGAGGAGATTGTGCGAATAAAGCCATCGTTTGTTGGGTAAGGCGGAAAATGATTTCCTCTATTGTTATCGCGTATAATTCAATTTGGGACCTTCTCTCTGCAATTTTTCACATTGTCGCGACCTCAAGTGTCAAATTCTTATCCCCACCCTCGCTTTGGGAAAAGATCTACCAAAGCTTTCAGGGGTGGTTGAACTTTACAGCCAAAATAAAAAAGTTTCAGAGGCAATAACATGAGACAAAAGCTGAGATGCTCTACATGACCCCGGAATCCATCAAACTTTATTCCAGTGGAAAAAAAAAAAAAAATCTTTAGTCCAGCTAAACAAAGATCATCATGATAGGCCCTCAGTATGCAATGGACAGAAAGTCAAACTTTTTTTTTCATTTGACGAATGGAAGTAACATTTTGACTTCTGATTGTTTCTCAATAAGAAACTGTCAGAGGCTCAGCCTTCCAAGTCCTTGATAAAGAATTAAAATTTGCAAACTGATTGATCATTGCAGAATGGCAAAGGTGTGTTCATATAACTTTCCCATTCTTTTTCCCATGACTCTCCGGTGAACATCCATGTGTTACTATAGGTGTTCCTATTGCTGTTGTTCAACCCGTAAACCGCAAAAGGCCACAAGTGTGGCCGAGCCTGTAAGCCTCAGTATTCCAGGATATAATATTCAGCAATTTATGGGTTAACAGTGTTTATGAAAACTATCCAGAGAATCAATCAGACCAGACTGTGTGGGCGTGTCGACGAGAGTGTTTACTGGGGCTTGGCCAAAGGAGGCATATTCCAAGAGCCCGTATCCACGTGCAGGCCTTCAGAAAAAATGGAACATGACTTTTCTAGAACACCATGACTCTCAAATATACATCTGGTATTGCCTTTACCTCTCATTTTGAGTCAGTCATTACTTCCTTAATCGCTCCACTTTTTTATGGCAGTATGGGGGGGGGGGGGTTGGGAGAATGTTTTCTTCGGTTATATTTTGACGAGTGTGTTGCGTGATACGTGTGTTTGGGGATGATAGTGCTTGGGTACAGCTTAGCATCCGCTGGTCCCTGCAAGTTTCTTGGTAGAGAATTGGGCGACAGTATAAACATCCTGCTAGGGCTCATCATTCGCTCGCTAAATGGCTTGTGACACTGTCACCATGTGTTTACCTTGCCCATTTCAGCGTTGACCTTTTCTGCCGGTGACCCCTCCCAATTCCCGACCACGTCTTCCATAACCGCCCCATCAGAGCCATATCCTTACTTGTGTGGGCAAACGACATACACCGTTATTAATCGAGGAGCTGGGCAACTTTATCCGAGCAGCTATATCACATCACGCAGACAACGGTAACTGAAGAGCAAACCTAATATATTCGATAAATCTATTTTTAAATTCTACTCTGTGGTGGTATATTTTCAATTGGTCAAATACGTCTTGAAAGGAGGCTAATATTCTGAAAAACTATCCCCCTCCCTTTTCCATGTTCCCTATTCAATCTGCCACGCACTCATAATATTATTTATATCTTTCAGTCAAGAACACCCACATACACATACACTGCTGGTGAAACATTATGAATGTAATTCTTTGTTCAGAGAAAAGCTGCTAGCATACAAGCTAGCCTTGGATCCAGCCACAAGAAGTGCTGACTACTAGTATTATACAAGATAGTGTTGCACTAAATAATGAGAAGGGAAGTATGCTGTCTCATCACTGGGCGGGACCAACACACTGTGACGCACAAAACCTATAATTTCTGAAACAAGTCACAGGGAAAGTACTAATGTCCTTTTTCGACCAGCTCTGGGACATACACTGTATCTTGGCTATTTTTTTATGAATGGGCTAGGAAGTTGATTTTTACATCAAGACTGTGATTGTAAGTATACAGCACTTTCATCAGATACCCTATATACAAGCAAAGGGACAAATGCAGAATCCAATGCACTAGTCGGTAAATGGGGAAAAAATAATCTTCTTTATGAATGAAATATCACTGCAATTTTGAATTCTGGGTAAATTGTAAAAACAGAAACTGGAAATTCAATAACAGAGACTAAACGACCGGTAGATGACTTCAAGGAGGGTGCCTGAATTAACTCATCCTGCCACACCTAAGCGAGCCGAGGCAATATCACTTTGCATTTTTTTGTTTTGTTGTTGTTTTAAATTCCCGGCTGCAGTTTGCTTATTTCGCACACGGCATATAAAATTGCACAAGCTTCCCCACTGAGGCTCCATCAGCGATGGCTGATCTAATTTTGCCTTCTCTGATGATGAATAACAGGATGTTCTTTTCGTTATTCCGAAGCGGCTGCAATTCGCCCCGTGTGTATTGAGATACCTAGCTCCACCATGGCAGCACTAACCCCTCTGTAACCATTCATAGGTGCTCCTAGAAATCCTCCCATCAATATTTTCACATATAAGATAAAATTTGCGGAGGTGAAAAATTGCTCAAAGGGCACTAATTTTGATCACAAAATTCACGCAGAGTAATATACTGCCACAGTGGAACTGGAAGGGTCTCAAGGCCACGGCCAAGTTTCCACGGCAACATCAATACAAGCGTTGATCAACAAAGCCCGGGTGATTGGCCGATTTATGGGGCAGCTGCTCCCGCATAAAAGGTCGGTAACTAGATGACGCCTGCATGCACCGCTCATCACTTCAAAGCCTATCTCTGTCCCTATGTGCATCAGACATCGATAACCTTATCACAACACAGCAGTTTAGGTGCATAATTTCTAATTCATCATATCATCCAAAACAAATATCAAAACACTTGTAGAAGAGCTGGGTTTTCTTTTGTTTTGTTTTGTTTTGGTTTTTTTTTTTTTTTTTGGGGGGGGGGTGGTTGCAGGTCATACATGCACATTATCATTGTCATAAGATTTTGAGTCCCCTCTTTGCATTTTCTGGTGATTTATTCCTGACTATTTTTTGGTATCACAGAAGACAGTAGACTTGGATAAATATCAAGATTTCAACAACAAAAAAATACTTTCATTGCTAGAGAAAAATGACCGCAAGTCTTTACCAGAGGGCAGTTACAAGTTGCTGCATTTGTGTGTTTGTTTATGCATGGTCCATGACAAATCCCTACACATACATCAGGGTAGAGATATCTAGTAGTACCCTTCATACATCAATACACCGGTATACTGCCCTTACTTGCAGAATTCAGATCCTTTTGCCGATGATATCACATGCACAACTTCTACATCCCCTGCCTAAATTCCTCCGTCATCCGAATTCAATGTCAGTTTGCGCTCCTTGCATCTTGATCCGCACCCCCTGCGCCGCCTCCCCGACAATATTTTTTTGACAGGACATTCCGCAGCGTGCCAACAGTGCGGCGCTAATGGAAACCTTGGCTTATCATGCATTCACCATCAAGAATTCTGTTGAGACACATGCAGTTTCCCATCAGTCATTTGCAAAATGAATTTCACTTTATCCATTACCAAGTGTTCTCCTAACAAGATCAATAAGAACAGGACACTGACACCAGTACATGCACACTTCCGCGGGTGGTTGACCTCGCAAATATTCTGATGATACATCGAACGCTCTTTTTTGGCTAATGCAACGCTTAAAGCAAAAATACGTGGCCACATAATTATACATAAAGCATATTTACAGCAATGGTCAATCAACTATATTTGGCTCTTTCAAATATTGGCTCTTTAAAAATAATATATGACACCGGAATTTGGCATGTACTGAAATGTAATATTGCTGACGGTAAACGTGCCTAATTACTACAATCCATAATCGGTGGTATCACTGTACACTTCTGTGGCTGTGTGCGGATTTCAGCGTCACACGGACACAGGAAACTATTGCTGTTCGGATGAGAGCCAATACGTGATCAGCAATGCACTGAGTAATGTGAACCTTTGCGGCATGGTCATTTTGTAGGAAATTCAGAGTTATAGTGATACTCAAAGTCTAGTATTTCAAGATGCAACAACAGCAACAATAATAATGATAATGCCCACATGAGGTAAAGCACACAAATAGAGAATCCCTGCAATGGGCCAAAGGAAAAAAAAAACAGCTTTATCCATGCTTTAGAAACATGGCTTTGATATGTTATATGAGCCGGGTATTTAACTTTTTTCAATGGCTTTTCTTTTTGCTATATACAGTGTTCTTTTTGCAACCAAATTGGAATATGCCTGGCTTGCTGGTAAAAACCTTGTCATTCTACCTTGGCATGGTATCAGTCTAGTACATCGAATCAATGATTCCGAGAAACATTAATGTTCAAGAGAAAGCAGCCACGACATGCATTATAACCTCCACCCTAATTACCTTAATTGCCCCAAATGGATCACTGGCAATACCACTTTAATAACCAATATCGGTCTTCCACTTGATAAACATCTGGCTACACTGGATGCATCCAGCCAAAGATTGTCACCCACAAGTCAGGCACACATTACAACAATCAAAACAAAAAAACAAAAAAAAAAAAGGGGGGGGGGGGGAGTCACACAGTCCCATGCATACACTCTGATGTTAGAGAAGATACAGCTTGCCCAATGGCACACTATAACATTCGAATGTTTTCTGCAGATGGAATGCTGAACAACACAAACATACATTTCCACCATGCATCACGATTGTGCGACGCATCGTGTGAGTCGAATTTATGTAACATTCTGCACCACACAGGATATCTGTCTTTTAGCTGGTCACACTTAACGCTACAAAATCGTGCAACTTTATAGCACACATCAGCAAGATCGTCTCCCATCCCCACACACATCTGGGCAAATTCAAGCGGGATGACGCAGGGAAGAGAGGTTGACAGAACTCCTGTGACATTCTCCCCAAGCCATCCATCAGCAGTTTGATTGAAAATTGTCACTTCTGGCTCTTAATTCCGCACCGCTCAAGCGCACACGACTCGAGAGCCTTGTCACTTCCTATTCACGTCAGAATTCCCGTCTCCATTCACGGCAAATTTACACCATGCATGCCATATTGCATCACTTGTCATACAGATTTTTTTTTTCATATTACTTTCAAATGAACAGGAAAAACAAATAAACAAACTTTCTGATACTTATCATATGAATCCTCAATTGCAGTGTAATCTTCTTTTTTTTTTAATTGAGGTACTATGTGTGTAAACTCACTGTATGAAATGTCGTAAATACTTTACATTAGATTCCAATTCATTTAGTTTGTGGCATTGCCATTTCAGAGCAGGGAATTCTTACAGCATGATCTAAGGATGGGAACTCACTGTATTGCCATCCTTAAATTACTTAATTTAATTACAGTTTTCTTCCATTAAAACACACACATACAACCACACACACTCACACACACAAACACACACACAAACACACACACCAAATAAAGGAATGAATGTTGTTCTTACCTTGCCGTATTTCTCGAAAAACTTTTTTAATTGTATTTCTGTTGTTGATGCCGCTATTCCACCTACAAATATTTTTTTGGTCTTTGAAACAGGCTGCAAAGATAAAGAAGAAAGGAAAAAGAGAGAAAGATATGGTTAGATCAAGGTAAACAAAAATTGATAAAAGAAACAAAATGCATTAATACTGATGAAAAATATATACATTCTGTTATTTAGTATGCACTGATCACATACTAGCCTTGCTTCAAGTCTCTGCGTTAATTTCCTTCAACAACACACAGATGTCACCTAAAATGACCACGTTCCTCGTCTTGAGTCAAGGCAGTTCCTATTTACGATGTATCTATTCCCTGTAAAGCCTGACATGTGACAGGTGGGGGGGGGGGGGCAAAAAAGGAGAGAGACTGAATGTAAGAATATGAGGGGATAGTCTCTCTAAAGACTAATGCATTTATAGCATTTGTGGGAGAAAAGTGGAGGTAAATATATCTTCTAGCCTGGAATCAAGGCCACAACCTCATCTTCTCTCTCACACACATGCTCCTATGCCATTCAAATCATATCACCAACTGATTTGCTCCAATGCCTGAACATTACACTATAGGGAAGGAGAATATCAGATCCATGCTGAGCAGGAAATAACATTTTAATTCTACTTCATAAATAATGCCCCGGGGGCTTCCATTTCTAGCTTCTTTGTTGCACACACTACACAGCGTATGCTGGGTGAAATTCCATCCAATTACGGCACGAGTGGACTTGAATGATGGCTTTTAGTGTAACACTTCAATCATCACAAGGTGACTTCTGTATAATTTGGTGTAGGGTATATGATATGTACCAACAGCATCAGCTACACCACTGACACAGAAATGGATAGATAGGACTGACTCTTCCCCTTTTTCGTAATAATAATTATGCACAACTTGATGCCATTCCAATATCAACTATAATATATTGATTCTTTCTCTGGGGAAAGACGCTATCCACTCTTCATCATTTCCACCCTTCTTTCTTTCATTCACACGAGTCTTGCAAACAAAGATAAAGGAATAAAAAAGAGCATTGTACCACACATGCAATATGGGCCTATGGCTGAGTCTGGAAGCGTTAGACTAATCCTGCCATGATTTTCCAGTGGTGAAAATGCAAAGTCATGTTAGAGATTTATGCACAACAGGGGGTATGAAGAGAGCCTAACCACAAATTCAACTCTGCACGACCCAGAGAAAGTTCACTACAACCAAATTTTGTTGTTGCTGTAGATTGTTGTTGTTGTTGTTTTTGTGTTTGTTTGTTTGTTTGTTTGTTTTTGGGTGTTTTTTTTTTTTTTTTTTTTGGGGGGGGGGGGGGGGGAGTCTACTAATTATAACTCGTTATCTCCCCGTAATTAAAATGGCCCATAGACTGTGTATGGGGACCCAACAGGGTCATAATATGTAGGCAACAACATATGCGTCGATTCTGGAGGCTGGGTGTGACAGGCAAAAGACATGTTTGACAACCCCCACCCCCTCCCCCCTCCCCCCCCCCAAAAAAAAAGAAGGAAGAAAAACCTAAGCAGACAGACAAGAGGAAAGCTTGGCATCCTGTGAGACCCAGAACAGGGGGTGAATGGCCGCGAGGTTAACAGGTGGCGGTGGTGGAAGGGGGGGGGGGAACATGTTCTCACATGGTAAGTACACAAGCATCTTCGCAACATTTATTTATTTCTTCATTTTTTTAGGAGACAGGGGCACACTTTAACAAAAGAGTGAACAGTTTTGAAAGAGTACGAGGCTAGGTGTTTTTTTTTTTTTTTTTGGGGGGGGGGGGGGTGAGCAGAAACTAGATGGTGGCAACATGACATCCAACAAAGCATTTACAAGTTTTGGTCTACCGATCTACTGGATATCATCCTCGCCGTCGCTGATATGAATTTTCTATAAATATATCTCGGCGCATTTTCAGCGCTGCAGAGGTTGAGAGCACAGGTGTGACATTTTTAAAGACAGATAGCCTCATCCGGCCACATTTCAAACTCCGTGGCCTATTCTAATCTCAGCATGCAATCGGATCTAGTCTGCGTGAGGTCTCCGCAAGCATCTTAAAAAAACAGAACTGCACTATAGATCTCATTTGAAACTGTGGTGACATTCATAGAGGCACGTGACATCGTTGTATGTCTTCTGCTTGCACTTAAACAAAGCCCTAAAACATCAAAGTGTTATGGAAAAAAAAAAATCATGTCCGGGTTCCAAGACTTTAAATGTCGCCATACACAATGACATCAGTTGGGAAAACCGGCCAACATCAAAACAAGGTACACCCTGCGATCAGATCAAGTTACATACATGTAGGATGGGCTCTCTTTATACACAAGGCCCACTCTTTCTATGTTCTGCAGTTCTGCTGTGCTAGAGGACTATGCATTGCCTGTAAGCCATATACCTAATTTGTGGCACTGGGTGTCTGAAAACGGGGCGAGTGTAGACTAGTCATACCCTATCTGGGCCAGCTCTATGTGGTAGAATCTAGCGTCCGAGCGCTGGAAGCGGACAAGAGTAATGAGTTAATGCGAAGTGACATAGCTGTTAAGTGATCTGCACTAGCCTACACGATTCCAGCCTAATGAGGATATAACAATATTCAAGGGCTCCCTCGCTGGCAGGAGTGGACTGGAATACAAAGTGGACACACGAATCTATACTCTCTTACTAGTCAGGCACACACACACACACACACACACACACACACACTTGTTCATTCTACTCCATGAACAGAATTTAACAGCTTCTAATTCATTCTCTCTTGTTAGCCTTGATCCAGTTTCCCACTTCAACGTATTTTGTCTCAAGGCCGTCAGACTGTTGATGGCTTGTGCTGGCTGAGGGGGCATCCGCATCACTTTCCATATTTACTCTCTCACAAATTAGAATCAGTCCACTGAAACATACATGCTGGCGAGTTGCATTGATGCTAACAGGCGGTGTGTGCAAAACTGACTTGATAGCTGTGGACATCAGGCAGCAGAGTGTCAGAGGAGAAAATACGAGAAATTTTAAGAAATCAAACTTTGTCATTTTTCAGATATTTGCCTTACTACCAGTATTAAGTGAGGCTCACAGGCTTTTCCACACCTGAGATAGTCTTAATGCAAATGGTCAGCTCTACACGAGTTCTTTTCTAACTGTCAAAAAGAGGGTCCCCCTTAATTCGCATCGGAGCCCACAACATACAAACTTGACATTTTGAAAGCAGATCACACATGGCTCATGCTATCATGTGAAATGCATTTGCAAGATTATTCCCTTCTCCACTTCAAAAATTGTATTCTCTTACGCTCAACTAGATTTCACCAAAGAAATTACATTGAATGCTTGAGCGCATATCTCGAAGAGTTATTTATTTACCAAGTATTGTTTGTTACACTGCTTCACCTACAAGAACTGCCAAACCTTTGAAAACCCTAAACTTGGGTGGAGCAATTCAATTACTGTGTGCTTTTTGTCAAACACCGAGCAAATATTACTTGAATAAGATAATGATCAGCCCATATTTTTTCAGAGCTATGGAACATATTAGCCTTTGCTGCCACAAAGTACAAGTACACACACACACACACACACACACAAACTGCACACCATTTCAACAAATATTTGTTGGTGACGTGGCATACTGTTGAAAACCTACTACGGTAATTCATCCCCAAGAAACATACTCCCACACTGTTTCTCATGAAACACTTGTCGTCAGTCGAGGTACATTAATCACATTACAACCAAACATGGAACTGATTCGCTATTTAATTGCCAGTGCCATTTTGGGAGACCGGGACTGCATTGCTGTTCCCCCTCCCCACCCCCTTGGACAGACAGCAGGTTTGCCCCAAAGTGCAGATACAAACGCAAATGAGGTCGCGATTACTAGCCGACCATTTGGCGTCCCAGATTGCCAAAAATATGGCAAAATAATGACAGCGCCATGACGTAAAATACACACCCATAAAAAAAAAAACACGAAAAAAAAAAAAGGCCGCGTACTTTTGCCGGAGAACATAACCCCGGCTGCTGGAGGTCCTTGCTCTCGGAGAATTAAATGCTTTCTGGATGAATATAATTTGCGGAATGGAGGCCCGACCTTGATAATACATACAATCTCAATTAACTGCCAGATATGTCATTATTGTGTGGAAGAATACACGGCATCTGGCCGCAGCAAGCGATGGAAAACCTCGGTGGGGCAAAATTGCGATGCCATTTTCATAAACCCGGCAGAAATTGCCAATTTGCAGAGGGAAGGGAGGGAGTGGGGAGGGGGGGGGGGTGGGGTGACAGCGGAGAGGTGGAAAGCCAATGCAGAATTCTGCTTTGGGAATGAGAGTATCGTACACATTTTTTTCGCTCGCTATTCAAAATGGCGCACCCACGGCCGTACCTGAATTAGATCTAAACCATCAGCTCATATTGGCATGGAATACGCTGCTAAAAATTGCCAACAGTCAAACAGCCGAAACGAATCGGTGCGGCAGCGTAAACGAGCAGAACACCCAAATTTTCGACGAGAAGATAAAAGTCGCTGAAGATTACTGAGCAGATATTCCATTTCCTCCTGCCTACATCATAAGTCCCACGTACAAGTCTGTGATAAGTTTTATTTCTTATAGTTTGTATGTACTCTGACAGGAACACACCCACACAGACACACACCATACCCTCTGGCGCGTGCTGCCCTTCTAGAAGGCGGCAGCATCGTCATGTATGCCGTATTTTATGTGCACATCACAGTACAGCTTTCCCATAAAGACAGAACATCAATACATTCATATTTGGCACTATAATTGCAACATGTCCTGATTGTTGGATATAACATGGTCATATCCACGACATATCCATGCATGATTAGAACCTGTTCACACTCATCTATACCTTCCTTTTCGGGGGTGGGACAGATCTTGCAGATATGCAAGAGAGAGAGAGAGAGAGAGAATAAAGAAATTATAGCGTGCTCAAGGAAAAAATACACAGTAAGCAGACTATTCATAGTTACATTATGTATTAGACCAAAATGCTTGCGATATGCAGTACAACTGAAGTACAGGCCTGAGCTATTGGCTAACACCTCAGTGAGTATACGTAGAGCCGCTCCTATTAACAATGATACAATCAATATCACCAGACAAAAGCTTGATAGAGAGTGGGGGGGGGGGGGGAGAGTAAAGGAGAGTGTAAAAAAAAAAAAAAAAAAATAAAGCAACCACCTGAAATATGAATGAAATGGCAACTGGCCGGTGGTGTGTGACCCTGTTTTCGTCTCTCACAAACAGGAAATACAAGCCACATGGAACTTTTCCACAGGCCAATACTATACCCATTTGACTGAAAATTTCAGGCCGGTTTCACTGCTCAGCTTCGTGGCACTTCGGGGAAACAAAAGAAAAGGAACTGGAGTGCGGGAGTCACACCAAGCACAAGAAATACACCCATCTAAGAGAGATGACCCTTGGTCTTATTTCCTCCTCACTACCACGTTTCAAGCTGCTTCTCAGATTTAGCACACCTCTCCCTTTAAAGGCATAATTTACCATTTGCAGATGAAACAAAAACCCAGCATTAGTGCTTCAAAATAGTCCTAAAATGTGAGCTAGGGATAGAAACAACCAATATAAAAATTTGAACCAGTATAATCAATGATAAGTATTGTTGAATATAGAAAATGTGAATATTAGTTAAATAAAAATGTTTCCGGACTACAATTATGGTTTTATGAGAAAAATAGTGATATCTCCTTATATTTCAAGCTTTATTAGAATTTTTTTTATATGGTAGGATGTTTTGTGATACAAGTGACCTATAGCACATGCACCAAAGGTGATGTCTTGAACATTTTTAAAATCACTGCTCCCAAAGATAAACGGACCTCTAACCTTCCACCCACTATAGATCCCCATATGTCTCGTACAAAATCTACTGGAATGTAAATGAGAATCTATGAAGCAATGGGGGCATACTATGTGGTAGTGTGATATACCCCCTCACACTAATCAGGCTTTATATTACACAAGCATTACAATATTGTTGAAAATGCATATTGCAATCCCTTAACCCTTTCTTTACCACAGACTTTGGACAGTGTGTACAACTCTTTAGGGTTTTCTGTGTCAGTAAACACTCCAAACACACAAAGGGTTAAATCAAACTGGGGGAAAAAACAGAGCATGCGAGGACACTGCTGTGAATTCGCAGGGTTTTTTGAGAAGACCTACCAGGACAAACGTGTTCAATTTCACGTGTATATAGACACCAGGATGTTCATTAACCTCGGAAAATATCGAGGAAGCTGTGAGGTTATTGTGTATAGAACACCATCAAATTCAAGCTACAGGACGTCCTAGGTGTTATTGCCATTCTGGTTGTCACGACACCCATGCAAAACAAAATGCTAATGTTTATGCCTTATGCATTTCACAAGTATAATATATCACAAATCGTGAGTTGTAACACAGTTTCTGGAAGGTCGATTCGTGATCACGAACCTCAGGAAGAAATTAGAAAATTTGCGGGGGAAAAAAAATCACTGCAAAACATTGTAAGCAATACTTGTTTTCAATATTGTTTAGTGGTTGATTGATGTATAAACACACAAGCCAGAATGCTCACAGCTTAGGCGTGTCTTCATCAGCCCGAAGTTTCAAGATAGCGCGCTATCTTGCGGTTACCAAACTAGTCCGATGTCAAAATAGCGCGCTATCTGTGTAGTGAAGACGCAGATAGCGCGCTATTTGATCGGGAAAATTTCCCCCAAAATCTTGGTCTAGTTCGTCAACTAGAGCGCTAATTCGTGAAATAGCGCGCTATCTTGGGTGCGTCTCCATCAGCCCGAAATTTTCTCGATCCCTCCGCGCTTCTGGTTAGCCAGCTGGCAATGGAAAGCGCATGTACAAGCAGCTAGTGATTGTGTATAGTACATTACACGCACGGTGTATTCAAGGATCACATGTGTGTACTATAGGCCTACTGTTGTTGTCATCTTTAAAACCAGGGAGGTCATTTCTCTCACCTCCCTATTAAAACTCAGTGCCGTGCATGCTAGCTGTTTTTTTTTTGTAAACTTCTTCTTCTGGTCCACTCTATTCATACCTTAGCTGAAGATTCTTGCAGATTTGTGTGCATTTTGGATTTGTTTAAACATTGCAATTCGTTAATTTCATATAAGATACCTCACTGGACAGAAGAAAGAGTAGCGTTATTAATATCCCTTTGGAGAGAATTTGCTGTACTGCTCACCTCCCTGGTTGTAGAATCGTACATACGGTGATATAGGAGATTTTGAGCGGGGAAATCCACTTTCGAACCGCGAGCCAGGCAGAGTAATATTGCAAAGTGCGCATGCGTCAATTTTCGGACTAATTTCCCGAAGCAGGCTGTTCGAGCTGATGAAGACGCACATTCGCTGTATCGGGCTATTTTCTAAGACCGCAAAATGTCCCGCTAGTTTGAACTTCGGGCTGATGAAGACACGCCTCTTGTGTCACAATCAATGAAACGATGCCCTATCTGCCCCAACTGACATAGTGGGGTAAACAGCATCATACATCGTTAATCTTCAAGGAAGATATGATGATTATGAATGAACGAGGGAACTGCATCCAATGCTGCAGCTTCACTTTCCCCACTCAAAAAAAAAATATACATGTATGCAACAGAAAAAAAAAATGTAAATAAATATGTGCAAATTTTATGAATATTGATCAAAACAAAACATATCAGAAGGGGAGGAAGACAGAGAAAGAAAGAGAGAGAGAGAGAAAGAGATGAGAGCTTGGTTGTGTCTCATGGTAAAAGGGAGAGAAAAAGAGGAAATTCCACGAAAATTCCACCGATAAACTGACATTCCCTGGTCCGCCACGGCCAAATTCATTCGCCTCATCGCAATATGTTTTGACACAGGTATGATCGCCATGATTGCCGTCTTGACCACAAGTAAGTGTGGCTTGGTTTGATTGATAGTGTCGGGCAAGCCTGAAAAAGATGGTATAGTTTCGGTTGAGATGAGACTTCAGGTTTCCAACAGTTTTTGGTGAGATAATGAGAAACCTCTTATGAAATATGAAAGAGTATGTAATTCTATTTAAGAGGGATTCAACATATATTTGATGAAAATTGGTTTTGAAATGCCTGAGATATCCAAAACAAAGGGATCCTCATAAAAGGTGGGACCCATCTATTATTAGGATTGCTTTGTTTTACTTTGTTTTTGGATATCTCAGCCATGTCAAAACCGATTTTCATCAAATAAACTTTGAATTCCTCTTAGAATTGTATGCTCTGTACCATTTCATACTTGGTTTCTTAGTATTTTGCAAAAATTCAAAAGCTCAATCCTCATCTCAACGAATACAATTGTATACCACCCCTTTAAAGGTAGCATGGGTAGCTCTGGTTGGGGGGTGGGGGGAGGACTTTTCGCTTATGATACTAGAAGAAGCCTCCTCTCCCTACCAGTTAGTTTTTGTTTCACTGTTAGCAATCCATCGTTCCTTGTATTCATTGAAAATCTGTCATATGAGTGTTGAGTAAGTGCACAGGCCCTGATAAGATCCTATCTAATATTCTAATAATCTATTCATATTGTCGCTTTTATATGGAGCAAAGGGAATTGGAAATGAACTTGGATAATTGAATTTCAGGTGGGGTGTAAGAAAGAGGATTATGATATAAATCAGAAGTAATTTTGATGCTCACAAAGATACTGTAGACATGACCTTTAACTTACTCCCTGGACAAGTTAAAGGATGCCTTTTGGAATTTCTACTGACTCAGGTTTTCTTCTTTGCCATGCAACTTTCTACTATCATTTCTTTTCTTTTGAGTGTTTTATTCAGTTTTGTAACCAACCTCTTGTCGGGGGGAAAGCACACATTTCCTACGTCAAGTTGCGTGGGCTTGCGCCAATTGAGTCAAGTCTCGCGGCTGTGATGGAGAGGTTCGTCATTCCGCGACATTGTCTCCGAGGGTGAACGTGTGCCCTGCTTTCGAGCTCGCGAAGGGCACCGCGATAAAATATAACAGGCATCAGTCTCCTAGTCCATTTCCCTCCCACTTTTCCTCTCTCTCTTTTCCCATATCTCTCACTTCTTCTTTCTCTCCGTTTACATCAATGGCGCTGATAAATGAATTGATGCATGCACATCTTCAACGGCACATCCAACCCGCAGACATTCATGAATCGTCGACCAAAACGGCTGCAGTCGTGCACACTTCCCGACTCGAGCCGCGGCCACCTTGGAAGACCAAACGACAGCGTCATCGGACCGGAAGACTTCTCTCAGTCTCCAGCGTCTTCTGTCGAGAAGGTGGCCTGTTCAGACCTGTTAACCCTTTCACTCTACAATCTCACAATCTCAAAAAAACGACAGCGCCTCAGTACATTGGGCTCTCATCTTTGGTCCTGACTGGGTTAAACGATTAGCCACGGTCAACAAGACAAGGTTGTCTTCATCCACCAGCCTGAAGGACCCCTTGAATGAATTGCAATCGTCGTCCATCTTTCATTCTGACTCAGCAGCTGTTCTTATTCTCATCCAAGTCTTTCCCATAATTCAGGATGTATTCTCGTGAAAAGGGCTTCATTTCAGCTTCACACATGCCAGCATCACACTTTTAACCCACAATATCTCGAAGAAGAAATGCTCCTTGGACATCTCCCAAAATATTTCTAATTGTACTTTCCTTAACCCATTGTGCCCAGATTGATAATTCCCCCATTGAGTTAGTACAGGATACACTGGGCACTCACGTGCAAGAGGTTAACTTCAATCAAAAACCTCTTCATTCTTCCTTTCCATGAATAGTTTAGTCTCTTCTGATTGATACAATAATCATCACAGCTTTCAGTTGTTTTGTTGTTAGGCTCTCATGCAAAATAATATACTGAAACTTATGACAAGTGCACTACTTACTCATTGAGTATATCAGAGACTAAAAGCTTCCTTTTGGCCTACTTGTAAATCTTTTTGATATACTGAACAAGACAATATGGTATCAGACCGGAGAGATATCACATCAATACATCCATTGATTCGCCTCATTCATGTTCAAAACCAACCACAGACCTCTTTTCTAATTCACTGATCAAAAGCATCAAATTCGCAGAAAGTGAAGGCAATAAATGCTCTCTTTTTCTCTCACAAATTCTTCTCTCCTTGGCCATGCTAGTAATAAATCAATCCTGCCACAGCACAGAGTAAGAAGGTGGGAAAGCAATTTGTCAATGCCTAAAAGCGGGGCATAGGTCATGACCCTTGACCTCTTCACAAGCTATGATTACTCATCCTACCCCAGGGGTCAGACAAGGTCAATGACATCACTCCTTCCTGACATGCACAAAGGTCAAATAATGCTTGGGGGAAAAAACAGAAAAGCTATAACAGATTACACCGCTTTGCAGCACCTAAATCACAAACACAGGAGCTTTTGTTCTAAGATTGCACTAATGACATCGAGAGACAAGTGAGGAGAAACCCATCAAAAATCAAAGATTCGCTTGTCTTCCCTCTGTCCTTTCACATCCTGTAATCAAACTTCTTTTCATCATCCCAGAAATGATTACATTTGATCCTACCAAGTGCAGCTGAACCTTTCTAATTTCCTTTAAAAAAAAGATAGAATAAAAGGACATTAAGATTAACCACAAGGGAACTGGACATTAGTCAACATTCTTCACACTAACTGTACTGGTACTTAGCACAAACAAAAAACAAAAACAAAAACAAAACAATAATGATGAGATTAATAAAATCTTCAATTTACCATGAATCATCAAACACAAATGCAAATTTTTTTTTTGTGCCTCTGTGCAGTTTATGTCGCATTACTCGTTTTTTGTAATCTGGCAAAGGACAGTGCCAGCATTCACTTAAAACTCCAAGTCTTATCATTTGGGGCTGTTGACCTCTGATTACAGAAGATTATGTTTTCCAACTCATTATCAGAAAACTTACAGTGTACATGAATACACTTTTCTCTTTCAACTGGTTGAAAGATAATCCACAACCGTAATCGTACGTATTGTCAGAAAATACGCTCGCATGTTGTCCCGACTCCACTGAGTCTCAAATCCATTGTTGGTTTTCGAGGGAGCCCCACTTTATTTTTCTAAACAACAGATTTTTCCACCAGGCTTCTGGCCTATGACTTATTCACATTGAGAGGGAAAAAAATGCATTACACATGAGGGAAAAATTCTCAATTACCAGACAACAAAGCAAAGCATAAGTGACAGGACATATCAATTTTCTGCCCAATTAACCTTTGCTAAAAGGATATGAGACAAGGAAGGAGAGTGAAAACACACAGAGTTAAATGACTTCTAAGTTCTCTTCTCGAAAACTGCTGTTACATGATATATTGGACCATGAAAATTTAATTTGCTCCACACGTTTCAACCACATATAAAATTGTCCCTCTATCTCTCTTTCTCTATAGATGATATCATACATAATAGAATTTAGGCTAAAGCAAATTGTCTACATTTCATCCAACTTCTGACTTGCAGTCACTAAAATTTACTGAAAGAATTCATTCACATATTTGCATGATCTCCTTTACGATAAGTTGATTTAACATTGGGACATTTGATGATAATGTTGAGAAATGAAAAAGAAGAACAAAAACAAAAGGAGAAAAGGGGGAGGGGGGGTGGGGAAGAGGAATGAGCCTGGCCTGTAAACTTTTAGCTGAATGACCAAGACTGCCTTTGAACTGTTCCACAACAAGCCCAAGACTCTGGGTGAATTTCTCAACTTGATTCTTGCACAGAATTACGGTTTCCAAACAACTTTTAAGGAGATTTGGGCGATCAATTTAAACGCAAAGCTGTTCTGATCATGGGGTAAGAAAAGCGTTTCTGAATCGCTGAAGAAGTGTGATCTCAAACATGTTTCTGTGAAGATGAAAGCTGTTTTGATCGTGGGGCAAGAAAAATGTGTCTGAATCTCTGAAAAAAGTGTGATCTCAAATGCATTTCTGTGAAGATGATAAAAGTAAAGTTGTTTTACAGCTAGGACCTGCCCATGCCAACCACTGCCAACTACACATCTCTGCTCCTCAGGTCAAACTGTGCAATAGAGCTGTGCATTGGCAAGGTCTTCCTTTCGACTTCCGATCGAGATGATAAATGCAACTACTCAACGAAGAGGATCTGAAAGACCTTTGCCAATGCATTTTGATAGTGAGTATTGAAACGTGTTTCAAACATCGGAAAGATTATGATAAACGCACCCAAAGACTGTTTCTGAACTGTTCCACAGCACAGGACACCATGGAACGACCTAAGACAGCAAGCCACTTAGGACATTGCTCCCCTACTAACTGGGGCAAGCTTGGCTGCTCATCTGTGAAAGGTTTTTGGTTTCCTGGGTGGAGACATAGTACCTTGCAATCACCTGAGAAGTCAGGGGAGAGATCCCCAATCTCTCCCCCCCCCCCCTTCTTTCTTCCATCGATCCAGTCACAAAATAGATTTAAAGGAGGCGCATAAGATGACCTTGCCATCTGGGCCCACGGGACACACACAGTGCAATGGGGGATTCACCTTGCCTTAGAGATGACAAAAGGCCCGTATAACAATGGCCGAAGAGACTCTGCAATGTGTCTGGCCACTGACCAGAGGTCACTTAAATCAGCCGGCCAAACCACCTCAAATTGGCCGGGCAGGAAATAACAATGGGGCAGTTGGTGGAGAGTGGGGCTGTGAATGGAGGGGTGGACAGCGCGATGAGAGATGGCCAGAACAAAGGGGGGACCTGAAGTGATCTTTATATCCAGCTCAGAGAGATCAATAGGGAAGAGTTTGCTGCATGTGAGTGACCACTGCCACTTATGGGGGACGGATGGGGGGGGGGGGGAGCTGGTTCTCCCGTGCTTTCTGAAAGATGAGGAACAGTTATACGGAGTAAAGCGCAAACAATGCAAACTTCTCTAGGAGAAGTTGCGTCATCCAACACCACTACACGAGAGCCCTAATCATTAATGACTTGTGAAAAGCCAGGTTTTGTCGAGCACTTGTTAGTTTCCTCGTCAGAGACACTTCCTCCTCAATAAACATCATACAAAGGGGACCAATCGTAGGAGAAAGAGACAATCCCAAACCACAATAGCAAGTCAGAAACATAAAATCCCTCTCAGATCTAACTAACGGTTGTTGTAAGAGAGCTCCATTCTAATAACGACGGACTTGGTAAGGAAGAGTTGCCAGGGTTTATGTGTGCATGTGTGTGGTGCTACAGCTGGACATGCCACTTCATCGTTCCCCTGAATTTATTGCCAATTGAAATTCTTCTTCTTTCCTCTTTATAAGTGTCCTTTCTTCCTTTTTAAACAAGTGTTCTGTCTGACTCAGTGTTAGGACAGACTCAATGATACTAAAGACTGTATAAGTGGGCAGTGGTAAGCCTGCTTTAATACCCATCTAATAAACGCCTACATGATATTAAGGTATCAGATTATATATGCTTGTATAATAATGAGCACCTAGGGGAGGGGGAAACATCTTTGTCATAACATGGTGATTAAATTTGATCAGTCTTTTTGAAATTCCTCCACACAGTGAGTATTAAAAATGACATGCCAATGGCACATGGCATCTAGTGAGCATCCTTACAATTACAAAGTTGATAACAAAAGTGGACTGATTTTCATAGAGAGCATTAGAATTTACTATAACATTGCAAACTATGCCCTTTCCTACCTAAAATGGTCAATAGTATTTCTCCCCAAAGCTAAAATCAAGTTGTGAAATCTGACGAATGACACCTCCTTAATATGTCTCAATGTCTGTTTGTATATACAGTATAGGCCTTCGGTATCGAAAAGGTTTTGAACAAGAGTGATGTCTACACAGGTAGCATTCATGGATTAGTGGTTCCCCGTTCGCGAACAAGATACTGTTTTATACGTAGGATAGGATTGCTCTTCTTCTACTGCAGCAAATACAAGTAGGAACAATCCTCTGAACCAGCCAAAGGCTTGAACATTATTTTCTACAGGCGCTGTTACAAAGTTTGATGCCCATCCACGTGGAAGCATTTCCCCAGGCTGCGACTTGTGTCATGACACAAATACACAAAGCATCCCCAAAATAGGATATCATTCATGCTTTCGCCTCTTTCCCACGTCCACTTTCGTCTGGCAAAACACAGCTTCTTACCGGGGATAACAATAAAGATGGAGGCCGTGGGATAATAACATGGTCTTTCCCACTAGTGGCCAGCCGATGACGACAGTAGATGGCATTCATAACGAGTGGACAATGACCAAACAGGTCATTTGAATTCGCCGACCGCATGCCAGAAATCAATTCCATCCCTTCCTTGCAAATCCTTCATATAGAGACAAGGTCCCTGGATGCAACTGACGAGCCAAGTCAATATCACCATATTACACAGATACATGCAAAAACAAACACACATATGCAAGATTTTTCTTTATTGGTCTAAACCCACAGAGTTACCATGAATTCAAGAGCATTAGAGGGTTGGGGAATCTGTGGAAAGAATTACAATCGTGATTGACTTGGAAGTTCATAAAGCCTAAAGGCAACTCATGGCAAAGAGGAGTGCATCCGTAGTTGCACTCACACAGATTTCATTCATGTCTGTGCTGTCAGGTCTGCCAATGTTCACACATAAAACAAAGCAGAAAAATATTCAGGGGGATTTTCACAGGGAGATATGTGAGTGCTACATACATCTCAATAGGCAAAAAAATAATCCCCAAATCAGGAAGGGTTTGAATATTTTTGGTCAAGATATGATAGAGGGATATATCTTTTTTCAGGAAGATTCCTGCAAGTCAAAACAGCAAGACTTGGCGGTTACGTATCATATTCATTTTATGACACAAGTTTTACTACACAGTAAACTGAATGAACATTTAATTCTCTAAATACAGAACAAATATGAAAGTGAGACTGTGTATTGATACTACAAGTAATTGCCACTGAATGATCACCAGGAGCCAAGGAGGTCTAAAATTTGCTACAATCTATTTCAGTACCAAGTGAAATGGGAAGATTCTGGTATACTCGAATACAACAAGTCTATGAGAAGATAAGTTGATGCATTTTGAGATGGATCTCACACCCAGATGGCTATAAAAGTGAGATTTTTTTTTCCTCACATATTGCGAAGTTACCTTGAACCCTTTGAGTCCTGTGGGGAATTCACTGCAGAAATGATAATCTCCGGGATCATTATCATCATCAAATTGGCAACATTGATTTTTACTCCATGTCCTCTATTGGAAAAATATTAGATGGACCCGGTAAAATCATGAAATCTGTACAATTTTTTTTTTTTAAGATATTCTAAAAAGTTGCCGATTTGAGAGAGAAACAGAATCTTTTTTTTTTAACATGTGTCCCCAATTACGAATCAATTATATATTTACCAATGAAGATGCCTTCGATAGATTCTGAACCACAACAATCGTGTGTGCCTGACACAGGGATCATACAAAAGATCTTCCTTTTAAATCTACATTGTACTTTATGAAACACTGACAATGAACATGAATAGCACCAAACCACAGGAATAATGTGGTTTCCAGGTTTTGATGGGCTTAAGAGAGTTCAATGGTACTTACACGAAGCCTGGGAAAAAAGTGGCTGTCCGCACAATAGAGCATGTTCTTAGTGGTGCTTAAAACCAATGGTATCGCTTGTTTATCTCCAAAGCTAATCACGCGAGAGTGGGCAACGGCTGATGAAGACTACAAAGGACGAATTTCTCTCTCTCTTCCTCTTTTCGTCCTCCTACCTCTGCGAGTGCGTCTCGGCATCCATCCGTGGAACGATGCCCATGCTATCGCAGGAAATGTGCGGCGTGACGCGAGAACAGTGCTCTGGGGTAGTTGCGAGCTTAGTAGGAGACGGGGGAGGAATTGCTCACTGACAAACGAGGCTGTGATTACCTTACGAACAGATACGGCTCATGAAAAAAAAAAGAACTGAAGCAAAACTATGGGAGTGAAGAGAGAAAAATTCGACCTCTCCCTGACTCAAATGAACACGATCCCTTCTTTTTTACTTGACACTTCCCAACGTAATCCTAAGGAACCAATCATCGCGACAATCCCGGCTTTCCAAATACGGATTCCCAGGATGGATTATCTGTGACACTCGTTTCTCATCGCCGGGCCTGCTGCGCCTAAATCCGCAAAATGGATTAAAACATTGGGAGCATCTGTTCCAACTTAATAATTGATAATTCAATATGAAATCGTGTGAGGTGGCTCCCTTGAAAAACGAACTATCACCATCCACGCTCACAGGGCCACCAAAATCCTCCCTGAGTCACAGCTCCAGCATGCAGAATTTTCTCTCTTTTTTTTTCAGGACACACAAGTCCACGCAAATTCCAACACATATTTGCCCTTCGGTTCTGCCAGTGCCCGTGGGAAATAAAGCACGCTAGCTTACATGTGAATTTCGTTGATGCCATTCCAGCCTTTGTGAATGAAGAAACTGCATGTGATGGCAGTACATCTGACTGTGCTAGATAGTTGTCAAAGATGGCAGTTTGTTTTTCCGTTAATTTAGCAACATTCAACTTCATAAATCTTCTAAAACATCTGTCTTTCCCTAACCCATATTTTCAAAAGCATAACTTGATTTTTTTACTACGGATTCACATACACAAAATTTTCTCTCCCCATTTTATTTCAGGAATTATCTGTCAATCTTTCTCTCTATATTCCTTCAAAAAAGACCATCTCCTTTCTCTCCCAATAATGGCATTGCAATGGTCCAAAACCATGGCAGGGCATTGGCAGCAAAATATGAACAGACGCCATCTTATTCATAGTTCCTCTGAGTGAAAGCGTGTTCCTCATGATCTCGTGAATGAATTTGAAATGTCACTGGAGGTGTTCGGGGCACGTGAACAGGAATCTGACAAATTATGAACTTGTGAACTCCAGCTGATGGAGAAGAAGAAGTTTTAGTCGGGAGGGGAAAAAAAACGAGTGCTCAGCGGATCTGCTGGGACGCTGGCTGATGAGGAGGGACAGACAGACCTTATTCACCTCCAGGTTGAGTCGGGGAGTTAACAATTCTCGCCGCAACCGCAATTCAATCACCTCAGATTTCTCGACGGAGGAAAGCTCAAGGTGGGAAATCCCAACAGCAGGCATGAAAAACACTCCAAAAACCAGTCCTGAGAAATCACAAGAATGAAACATTCATCTTTTCTTCTTACACTAACAGTAAAGGACATCTAGCGGCATCGCCGCAAGTACAGCACAGATGAAAAGATTGTGAGAAAATTGAAATGTTGACTACTCTCTTACTACCTAAAATCTTTATGAAGAAATGAAAATGAAAATACAGTCGTACTCTAATACATCATTTGAATATCCGCAAGTGTGTGGGTATTTGTCAACTTCCAAAGGCCATGAGTCAGAGGTTTAGGAGCTTATATTTGCAGTGTTATTTTCAATAAATTAACAGAAAGTAGGTATTCCAAACTAAAACTTCCTTCTTGGAATCAGTTTGTATTGTTGTCAAGACTGGGCCAAAGGTTTATGCCATAACAAATACTATAAAAATGTCAAATGACAACAGAAAGTGGTATCAGCAATCTGGAAAAATCTGTCAACAACAAACTGTTTCTATTTGTTGTTCATTTTCTATCAACAGGTGTTGGTGGTATTTTTATGCATAACCCTCACTTCTCTTGCATGTCTGCTGTTAGCGTGGTCGCTATAGAACAGAAAACGATTGCTTGATATGCTTTGCCAATTTTTGTCAGTAATCCCAGTGACCCTCACGGACCATCACAATTTGTCTGGATTACTGGCAGACAGGAATTGGGTCACACTTGAAGAATAAGTCAGTTAGTGCTGCTCAAAAGCCTATAGATATGTAATTTCATATTCTGAGGAAATTTATGAAATCGCTATGATTCATCTGCTGGGGGTAGTAAGCATTGTGCTACAGCAATGAAGTCCAGCAAGGAGCAGGACGGAAGAAAGAGAGTGAGAGAGAGAAAAAGAAAAAGAGAGAGCAGGTGTAATGCATACGATGCATGCAGGAAAGGAACAGGTTTTATGAAAAACAAATTTCTTACTTTGACATCTGATTCTGATTAAACTTTTATCATGCTGTGTGCATCTGATGGTACTCCACTAATAGTAGAGTGAACTTGAACAGTTTATGCAATTGTTCATCCAGTATATGAGGAAGGCATTGGTAATGGGGGGGGGGGGGGCGGGAGGAGAGAGGGAGAGGATTTGTTGTTGTTGTTGTTGTTGTTGTTGTTGACATCACACAGAGCGCAGCCTAATGCTGGCAGTTATTTGACCATACTTCAAATCGCATATTTTGACAGCCGAGAGTCCCAAGGAGCTCTCGAAGGTATCAGCCAAGGGTGCAGACCCTCCTGACCACGCCTGTATAGATCCTCCCGCAAAGGACGTTCGTTCGGAATAATTATGCAATTTTTTTTCTTCCTGTTGGACATGACCGCAAGGAGGATGAGAAAGATGAAGCTGAGGAGGAGGAGGAGGAGGAGGAGTAGGAGGGCCTGAAAGAAGAGGAAGAGGGATGAGTTAAGCCAGGCGCACTGGTCAGTTGGCTGATTGTCCGCAAGGGGCCCGAGAGATTGACGAGGAGATGGGGAGACGATGGGGGTTTCAGACTTACAAAAGATCTTGTTTGTTACTGTGTCTAGAAACACAATCCAGATTTTGAATCAAGTTACAATTGCAAATTCTGGGCGCAAAAGGGAATCGTGTTTCTCCCGTCAAGTTTCACCGATCCAGTTTGGCCAGTCATAGTCTACAGGTGTTTTAACCCCTTTTCTTAGCCATTTGGCACTCAAAGAACACACAGAGTTGAATCAGTCTGGACCTGATTCACAGCATGCATTTTAAATGTGAGTGGTTTGATCTGGAATAAACAATGACCGATTGAGGATTCTGGACTTACATAGTTTAAAAGCTTGTATTCACTTTGAAAATGGTGCATGCAAATACATATACATACGCATTGATCGATGTGTGTTTGATTGAAGGTGATACGGTTTGTGACATAGCTGTTGCGTGGGACATCCTTTGCAGACAGCAGTTGTCATGGAGACTTGAATCTCAGTGTCCGAACATCCTGTTAACTTCAAACACTTGCGGAAATGCATTCACGAAAACTGATTGAATACAAGTTCTGTCGCAAGTCTGAAACCCCTGGAGAGGGCAAATGGGGGGGGGGGGGGAGGGGAGGAGGGGATGAAAGGGAGGAGGAGGAGAGAGGAGGAAGATGGAGGAGTGATGCGGGAGGGAGGGAGATGGAATAGAGGACCTTGGGAGACGGATGAGGAAGATGGGAGCGATTACGTGGAGGCCACCCCGGAGCAAGCTACGAATCAATTTGACACTTGTAGGTGACCAAGCCCGCAACCTCAAAATCCAGATATCTTGGGGAGAGGAAGAAACTGGGCTTTACACCACTCTCCCAGAAAAAGAAAAAAAAATCAATTATAGGCAACACAAGAGGATTATCGCAGTTGACCAAGAACTCTGAAGCGTGGGCAGTTGGTCTTAATTCAACCAATATTATTTTGATCCTTTTCATTCAACCAATCAGAATCAAGGAATGAGGCTTTTTTTCTGACATTTGCAATGCTTGACTGAATGTTCTCATGGATAATCATAACTCATATATTATGAATTGGTGAAAATCTGGACAAGAACACAGAAATGTTGAAAAAGTCACAATCATCTTGATGTCAGCAAATGACCAAAAGTTTGGCAAGCAAATTGATACCTTTTTTGTTTCTTTCTTTTTTTTTCCTTATTGTAAGCCTTATACTTTCTTCTATTTCACGCTACTCAAGATTCTTCAAAGCATTTTTAAAAGATTAAAAATGCAGTGTTTTTCCAACCATTGGTGATTCCAGCATCAGAAGAGGTTGCATGAATTCCACCACAGAAAGCATGCCGAGCATTTGAAGCGGCCATGTTGGATTTCTCTTGCACTTCTTTCGAGTGTTACCTCAGGTGGTCACACCTACCTTAGGCCTGCCCAAATTATTTGCAGTCTCTACTTGTAGACTCTCCATCAAGGAGTTTTCCCTCTACTGCTATTACTTCAAGTGCATAAATTTCAATTCTTTCACTCCATTCTCACTGCCCTCAGCACATGCTGTAACTTGTAAACATGCTTGCTTTTTATTTTTTCCCTCTTCTACAGCAAAGAAAATTAAGAATTCACTCTACTTCCAGTTTGCTTTGAGCATTACTTTGCACTTCATAAATATAAATACAACTTAAGTATTGAAGAAATAAAAAGAGAATGAGAGAGAACTCCCTTTATTGCATGCATTATGTTACAGCAGATGCGATAAGCATCCTCGCAGTGTGCATTTCAAACGAGTATCAACAAAATATTTGCTGGGATGCCGCAGACAGCCAGCAGAAAGGGGGGGGGGCTGCATCAGTAACTTTCATTCCCCAGTATGCCTAAAAATACCAGCCCCTTCTCCAGGCAACTCACTCACTACCAAATAAAACATGACACATTGAAATTAACTGTGGAATGCACTATTTGAAGGTCCTCTCCCCGTATCGTTTTTTTGTTGTTCAGACTCTCCCTTCATATCAGAAATAATCCAATAAAACATATCCATGCACTTTAGGGAGCCAGGAATATTTTCCATCGTTATTCATTTTCCTCGCTCTCTCCCCTTCTCCATCTCCTTCATTCTCTGCAACCGGTGTAACCACGGATACTCCCCGCATCCTTATGGCGTGGTATCATCCCCTTGGCCGCATCACTCCAAATTGAAAGAGAACAGCTTTCATTTCCCCCCCCCCCTCATCCCCTTGGTCGGAGGTAAAAAAAAAAAATGGACCAGACCCATGCATGCGAGCATGGAGATCGAAGATGGGATAAATAATGCTTTTTATCTCTTGATGCAGGAGTCACTGTCTTCAAACTAGGTCACAGTCAGCCAGGCCTATACATTTATTCAAAGGCCAAAACATGCTGCCATGTACTTCTGCTCGGAGAAAAAAATCCACTGGGTAGGACCTAACACACTTTTTCCAGGGTTCACTGCCAACTCATCTTATCATTTGCATGGCTACTGACTTTGAACACAGCCATATACGCACATGCAAACTAACGCATGGACAAAATTAAAACACACAGAACACAAACTGTGGGTCTTATTTAGTCCTACTGAAAGGGTATGTGTGTGTTTATATGCATATGTGTAGGTGTGTTGGACAGTTTTTTTGAGCTTTTTTCACTCTATAAGAGATGAGTTTTATGACCTTCTTCACCCTTTTGCAGAGAACTAACACCCTTTTGGTTTCAAAGTGGCAATTTATAAAAACAGACCCGATGACGGACATCCTTTAAACTGCTACTAGTACTTTAATTTTCCTTATTAAGATGTCTTAAGTTGACTCTACCAGCATAACTCCGCTGACTACAGGACATTTGTTATTATTTCCCTTTTTATGGATCCATATAATATCATCAGAGTGTGAGCTTGAGTTAAGCATAATTATTTATGGCTGTTATTCTGCACAACAATTAACTGTTGAGCACCTTATGGGGAAGCAAGAACCCAGGGTGCTCTACAAACATAGCGGTATTTCTTGATAACTTGTGCAGGCCTCAGTATTTATGATCACTTCAGTAGAAAGACAAAGCGAACAGTGATTACTCCATAACTATAACTTGCTGCCGCTTGCTGAGGTCAAATCCTGTCGAGGCAGACAACCAGGATTAGGTGAACAAACTGCGCTGGAAGGAAGCCATCACAGCTATATATATCCGCCCCCACACCCAACCAGACGCGTACCAGTCAATGACAGCACAATCCTTCCTGTGTTATTTGGCTTTCCATTCATTCGGGGTCGATAACAACATCTCCCCCCTGATAAGGCCTTTAAAAAAAATAAAACTAATGGAAAAACAAACCAAAACTTTGCAGACTACAGACATCAAAGCATTTAGACCTTTTCTTTTTCTAAAGGCCACACAAAAACAGACAAACTGACATTATAGACATCAAACCTGCTTCACAGACACAACACTATTTATCACTATTCCTTCTCCATTTTATTGTCTCTCAAATGGCTGGTGAGGGGAATTAAAATTTGCAGCTGATTCTTTAAGCTGTCTGTTGCATTCATTTTCTCTTTCCTCTCTTTGTTTGGAGGGAAACCTTGATGATTTCATTCCCGTCTCCCGCGCCACGGGATTTCGTGGCTCGTATCACGCCAAGTCCCATGTCACTGCATACGTAAGTGGGGCGTAGACTGCCTCGCGCTCTCTCCGCACTGTTTGTTTGTGCTAGATCTGTTGCTACGGCAACCGAGCATCTTGTGTTAATCTCTGGACGCTTCCTTCCTCCACGCCGGGTATCTGCTGCTAAAAGTGTTTGGCTGAGGTTAGGTAACGACCGCTTGATCTGCACCGATAGACCAACGAACCAGTCTTTCTGCTGTAAAGCATCAGTTTGATGACATCTTTGTTATTTTTGGTTGCACCTACCATTTTCAAGATGGCTGCAAGGGACCTTAGATACACACATTATAAAATCCAAACTGCAATGATTACTCATCAAGGAAACAAGTTAAGAGAAATCTGGTAGAAGAAAAAGACAAAGGCAAAGAAAAACAACTAAAATGAAAATGATGAAAAGCAAGTGAAGAGAAAGAGGAAAAGAAGAAAAAGAAGCCATGGAGAAAAAAAAAAGTATATGAGAAAAAGGAAATGATACTTGTTTTCCATTGGTACATCCATACACTTAGGATGATATTACATGTCTGCCTTTCAATGCCTCCCAAATCAAATTGACACTTTGACCTTTAAAATCCATCTGCAGTTGCTCAGCTACGCTTCATTTCAAGCAGTCCCAAGTCCTGCCTCTGTTCTTGCACAATGTCCTGCCCCCAACAAGCTCTCCTTACAGCCTTGCCAAGCTGTCCTATGCACAGCATTCATTTGCTCACTTGCCGAAGTAACATCGGAAGTAACATCGCCCTAACAATTGTTGCTTTCTGCCATTTTGTATGTAAGCAATGATTTCCTTTTCCTTATATGCTTCACTTAGGAAAAACAAAATCTCAGCTGACAGAGAATACAAGCCAAGTTATTTCTGCTCCATACTGGCTTTGCAAACCAGGGGAAGATTTAAATCACTGAGAGGACTAGAGTGTTTATGAGACAAAGATGGATTTAAAGGATTACGTGATTAAGGAGTGCTCAAGGAGTGCTCAGAATACAACTCCCTCTGATTGTGGAGTGGATTTAAGCTGACCACTGCTTTAGCTGCAAGAGATTTCTCAGTCATAATCTCTCTAATCCCTGCATTGTCGCGAGGGATCAAACAGCTCAAATCATCCCGCTCTGTTAGTTTTGACAAGCGAATGCTTTCGTCTGTGATAAACAGGTTTCAAGCCACGGAGACAAAGCAAAACAGAGCAACAAAGTGCTCTCAACTGATATGACAAGCGAAATTTTGATTGCAGAAAGAGCAATATTACCTTAAATACTTCATTCTAACAGAATTTGATAATGCCTGGACTTAGACTGGTGCAGTTTGCTTCATTATGTAAATGTGTATGCACATATGTGTTTGTTTGTTTGTCTGTTATGGGGGTTGGCATCACATTCACATGATAATGACTTTGGAAAAGACACATCGAACATCGTAAAATAATGACAAAAAAAAAATCGAAACTGATACATAACTATGTCTCTGCAGCGAAAAATGCTGGCAGCAATTGGTAGCAATATAACCCTCATATCTGCCAAGTTTAAACATGTGTGTAAAACTATCATGACACGAAGTGGTTTTTCTACATCCTGCTGTCATTCAAAACTAAGCCCTATACCACAAATCATAAAAAAGGGGAAATATTAACCCGTAACATTTAGGCCCTGTCCATTACAACCCCCCAAATGCTTTTGTCTACCTACCAGAGCAACAAGAAAAGCTATAATCTCCCCCATTTTTA
Source organism: Diadema setosum (assembly GCF_964275005.1). Taxonomy (NCBI): domain Eukaryota; kingdom Metazoa; phylum Echinodermata; class Echinoidea; order Diadematoida; family Diadematidae; genus Diadema; species Diadema setosum. The sequence goes on along the minus strand of NC_092688.1, from coordinate 45,779,289 downwards.
CTTCTTTTCCAATCTCAAATTTCAATTAGCATGAAACTGAAGACGTGGACTTCAAGTCTATTTCTTGCAATAGAGGGTTAGCCATTAATGTCTCTCTATCAAACGAAACATTATGTATCTTATTAAGATTGCTTTAATCATGTAATCACAATGACATTGGACATTTTTAGTAATGAAGGAATGGAAATGAATTCTTCGAAGTCCTCTCCCTGTCTCTCTTCCCTTGCTTGGGTCAAACAAACAAGCAAACACACAAATGTATCATCTCCGCAAACACGGTAAAATATTTCCAAGCTCGTAAAGACGATAACGCTATACCAAAGTGCAAGCTTTTGGTGTTTTCGGAACAACGTCAGAGTGATCTCCCAGCGACCCCTCAAAGCAAGCAAAATGCTCGGCAGACTTCAACACGACACAAAAGATACTTCAGTTCTATGTCACACGCATCACGAGGCTCGAGTATGTTCCGAGACTTTCTTCACCACATTTTCCACTCGAGCTAGTGTTGTCATGGTACCACATGCATGAACTCACAGCCGATGTGCTAACATTTCCTCCCCAAGATGGGACATTATTCAGACCCTAGTCCCAGGCACAAACCAGGACAAAACCACAACTGTTTGGGGGAGGGGGAGGGGGAGGGGGGAGGGGGAGGGGGAGGGGGGAGGGGTTAGAGGAGAAGAAAAAGGGGGAGGGGGTCAGGCATTGCATTTCCCTCCATGGCACTAAACTAACGAAGGGCTTTAACTTCACACAGCCTGTCTACATTCCAATCACATGATGATAGTCGAGGCATTTCACACTCGCCTCTCACACGGCCGCGGTCATTCAACCAGCGCCTCAACTCTTTGCTCTGTACTTCTTCCAGCCGATACCAATCGAGAAAGGGCAAGCAGCGGATCAAAGATGCAGGCAAGAGCCGTAAACGCACACACACAATAGGAGAGAAAATTTCACAGTTCCTCAGCAATCTGTTTTTCTATGAGGGGGGAGGGGGGCGGCTTGCAAGACCGAGTTTGATTTCCCACAGTCCTCTACAATGATAGTTCTATTTTTTTAGAAGCTTGTGTACGTTTCCAATATTCAAAATTGGGCAAAAGTGAAAATTTCTGTTGGAATGCAAACATTAAGTACACACATAGACTGCCTGCATGGAGTTTTGACAGTTATACCTGTAGGAATGATTTCCTATGAAGCATTTCTGAATCCATATACATAGGCCTACAGCTAACAACTTGGTAAATAATGAAGCTGTTATGGACAATGTTTCAAATATGAAATTCGTATGACAGTTTTAAAGTTTAACATGCAATGTACACACATTTCCACTGCAGCTGCTGTTGAATGGCAGCCTGTCTTCATAGTACATGTATCTATCATGACCACAGAAAAAAAAAAAAAATCCACTAGCCACTATACAAGAAAATGTTTGAGTATGCACCAAGATGCTTTAGTTTTTGCCCAGCACGCCAAGCACTAAAATCAAACGCAAGCATTGAGCCACTACCAAAGGAGTAAAATTGATCAACATATAAAATAGATTTCTAAAAAGAAAGATAGATGGACAGCAAGCTAAAGCAATAGATAGATAGAGAGGCAGAGGCAGAGAGAGAGAGAGAGAAGGAGAAAGAAAGAGGGAAGGAGAAAGAAAGAGAGAAGGAGAAAGAAAGAGGGAGAGCATGTTTACCAGTAGAACATTTCTCAGCACTGGTTTCCTGTGGTTTGTGGTTACTAGTCATTAATGATTTGGCACAGCCTAGCTACCTCTTACCTTTCCTAAAATCCAAAAAGGCTTCACAGGATTTCCCTCTTTAAAGCGAAGAATTATTTCACTGGGAAAAGAGCCCAAGCAACTAAAAGTATCACTGCTTCGTGCAGAGGTAGGTTCAATTGCAAAAGTGTCCAAAGAAAGTAGCTTCTCTCCATCCATTCTGCTCTACTGTACAGCTCCCTAATCAGCCATGCAATGGCATGTAGGTCTATGCTCAGATATTGGTATGTGGGACTATTGTGTCTTTGTCTCTTTCAAAAATAAAGCAGAAAATTGTTTGAATTTTGGTTTCACATCAATCTGTAACTGAATTTCACTTAGGGCCTATATCCATGTTACATGACTCATTCTTTCACTTAAACCCGTTGAGGACAAGTCCCGAGTAATCTCGGGCAAGCCTCTACGGGAAATGCGTATGGTAGCAAAATCAGCCCGTCCTCAGTGGGTTAATCACAGCAAGGCAAAAGATTGTAACCCCCCCCCCCCCTCCCATAGTACCATTCATTCTCTGGTTTCTGGAACAATGAATACGCAGTTGATTCTATCTTACATATGATACCTGTGATAGTAGCACTGCCATTGTCTATTTAGAGTGGCTCCAATTTCCTCTTGCAATGAAAAAAGGGACTGGCGTACATCCACCCATCCACCCATCCATCCATCCATCCATCCATCCATTGCTATGGCGGTGACAAAATGGAAGTCGCCAACAATGAGTCTCCCCTTCCCTCTCTCACACTGCCACGACAAATCTCAAGCGAACAAATCTCACACGCTGCCGCCGGTAAGGACACCAACCAACCATCCCAGCAGGGGAAAGACCGAATGTGGGAGAAAGAAGGGTACAGAGATTGCAAGAGAAAGAACAGAGATTGCGAGAGAAAGAAAAACGACCACACTTAAAAGACAATGTCATAACCTTACAGTGCTAACAAACACAGCAAGGTCAGCTGATGCCTCTCTGTGGGGAGGCAACGAGGAAAGAAATAAAAAAAGGAGGAGTAGCAAGTGGAGAGGGTACAGGCGGAAAGGGAGAAGGATGAAAAACAATACCGACTACAATGATCGAGTTGTTCTTATAACTCTGACGCAAATAGCACTCCTGACTGACGATGATGATGATATGGCAAGCCTAGCAACTCCACAATTTGTACAGGGCAGAGGTTTTTTTTTATTCCTTCATGTATACTCAAAGGGAGTGCCTGTGTGTTGGGCAAACAGGCCATCTAGTATACCGCCTTTCTCTCTATACACCATGGCAGGGCTGGCACAAAATTTGTCATTGCACACACACACACACACACAAATATTCTTTATTCCCAATGATATTCATTTGCTTCCTATGAAATAATACCAAGAACAGCAATTCAACTCATTATTATTACTATACTATGCAACAAAAGCAGTTTTTTAGTAATACACGCACAAATAAAACACACAAACAAACACATTCAAGAGTAGGTATACACACAACCACACTCACATAAATAAAACTGCAGCTATTAACATATAATGCCAAAGAAATATGAATTAAGCACCTAGAAAGTATCTATGGTCACCAGAAGCTAGATAACACCAAAAAGTGAAAGATTAGCACTTCTCATAGAGCAACCTTTCATCATGTTTTTCATTCTAAAAGAGATGCAAGTAAGGTTTCCTCGAAGATAAAAGCCCATCTGTATTCAACAAAACGTGTTCATCACCACCACTGTCATTGCTAAAGTATGAGATGTGTACCACAGTGTCAAGGCAATGCATCGCTATTGCATTTAAAGAAAAAAAAGAAGAAAGAAATACAAGAGATTCAGGCACGGGGCTAGCACATTGACAACATGGTGGCCATGAGTACTGATAATTTTGGAGCAATGGCCACTGAAATTGATAACAGGATCATTCGGGGGTTTACTTCTAACTGCAGAAGCAAACAACACAACAAACCCAACAAAGCATGGTGTACTGAGCAGGGAATCTTTTTAACGGCAACATCAAAGAATTGTTAAAAGGTCGCAGCAGCATTCCCAGGCAGAATACAGCATCATTGTAGTTTTCATGGCAACCACAATCAACTGGATCCTAAACCGTTCCAAGTCTCTTTACAAAGCAAAGTGACTGTCATACCATTTTTTTCTTTTATTATTCAGTTTGATAGAATCCCAAATGACTTTATATTCGTGGCCGTACCTGACGAAGAAAAAAAATTTGCACAATTTCTCGGTAAGTGCATAAGACAAGCCCAACTCCTCTTTTCGCCACTCCTGAGTTGGTTAAAGCAGAGGCTCCCCACTAGCTGTGGCTTAGGCTAATCAGCCGAGAGCCGCTGGATTAGGCTATTATCTCCAAGACATTCATTCCCAAAGCCAGGAGGCTTATGACTTTCCTGCAGGCCACAGATAATGCCTCTCACTTCCTCCTCCCCCATCCATCTCACGAAACGAACGTCGTCATCGTCGAGAGAATTACCGTCCACTGTCCACCTTCTTTATTCCATTCTGCTCTTTCCAGCACAACTAAAGTCGGTAAGCATGCGCATGGTTAACATCAGACTTAACTGCTGTGGTGCTACTGCAGTCTTGCTTGTTTATATTGCCACGTAATTCAGTCGATATTCTTTCTTCTTATTCTTCCGATTTTTGTTTTTTTAAAATGCTATTGAAAAATACAATTTTGCCATCCCCCTCCACTCCCTTCCCCCCCCCCAAAAAAAAAAAAAGAGAGAGAGAGAAGGGGTATTATAAGAATGGTTAGAGAATAGCGGTCATTTTATATCACCTCCTTCACACTTACACGAAAAATTGGATATTATATATATTCCTATAGAGTTAGATTCTACCTTGAAATGTTTCACTTTCACAGGCACACTGTACATGTCAAACAAAAAATACACAGGACCCCATAAGACTGTAAAAAATAACAACATCAAAAAGTGTCTTGTAGAATTTCCTTCCGCTCTTTCTAAAACATTCTTTGATCAACGTCTAAACGGCCCCTTTAAGCACTAATCTCTACCATCTCGCAGCTTTGCGGGGACGTCCACGTCCTCGCTTCGACTCTCTTCTATCTCTCGTTGCCACAAAATGATTTTTAATTGGACTCTTCCTGCGACTTTCTCCCCCGCGCGGCGAGGAATCGATGACAGAAATCTTTCTTTTATTGCCTCTTAAGTTTGGCAAGTACTCTATCAGGTAAGTGCTATACTCCCCTCGCGAGCCAAATAAAGCTATTCCATAACTGCTCACATACATACCCAAAGAGTTTGTGACTACTTTTAAAAATCACACAGACATTTCACACGCTTACTTGCAACTGGTGATTCAAAGAGTTAATCAGGCAGAAATACAGTGAGAGAATACGGGAAAGACTGCATTTTTCTTTTTCCTTTTTTTTTTAACATCCTATATCACACCCCACTAATCATTTAAACACTGAATAAAGTTCATTCAGCACATTCTGCTGAGCTTACAAACTGTTTTGTTATTTTGCTGGAGGGTAAACAAAAAAAGACTCAAAACAGAATTATTAGTAGCATTTGTCAAACTCGGCTTGGGAAAACTGGCTCAATATTGAAGCCTAAGGTATGCTACAAAGCTAATTATAACATATTTTCATACAGGTACTCCCACTTGATTTAAAAAAAAAAAAAATCAAGTGAGTGTCTCTGTACCAACCAGCACTCCCACTTGAATAAATCTTTCTCTTTATACAGAGAAACGGTCCCTATATATTAGTATAAACAAACATACTCATAAAATATATGCCACACACAATTGCAGCCACAATGGCTATCTTGTGTGTGTGTGTGTGTGTGTGTGTGTCCCCTAAAGGAGCATCGATTTTCTTTTTTAGTCCGTTCAGGATTGCATGAAATTGGTGATTTTTTTTTCCCCCAGTAGGAGTTTTCACAATCACCTCATTATGCCATGGTTTACCGATGACAATCTGATTTTCTGCCCAGCACAGCTCAAAGGCTGACAAAGGATGGCGATGGGGTGAGCGGTCCTTGTAACGTCAGACTCAGTCGGTTGCTTGTGACTGTCCTCGCGGTGCGCAGCAGGGAAGATTCGGCCAGCACGCTCAACCTGGCCAAGAAGACCTCTGCGCAAAGTCACAAAATACCATCTTTTTTGTTATTCTTACGGTCACCAAAGAATAAAAAAAAATCCTGCACAAAGGCTACGACACCTTCTTCAACAACACCGTGGAGTGTGGTACAACTTTTCCCTTTTCTACACTATGGACAGGAGGAGTATAAAATTCCCACGGAGAAGTTCCTGAAAAGCATTCAGTCTTTTACATGTATATATGGGGGGGGGGGGGGGAGAACAATTACCCCACAAAAGAAAAAAAAGATGCCCAGACACAATATGCTTTCACAATAACAATTGAGCAGTAAGTGTTTCTTTCACAGCGCTGCCAAAGAATTGGAAGAAAAAAAAAAGAAGAAAAGAGAATCCCACTCAAGGACACAAACGCCCATTCTCACCTGAGAGCCCCAAATTTCATACCCTGGTGCGCTCTTTTGACACGGGGACTCTGCTCACATATCTGAACACAGGGCGTAGTTTGAATACACCTTGCCTGTAATCTCTGTTCCCTGCGTGCCCAAACTACGGTGGACAATGAAAAACTGCATGCAAGACACGCAGGGACACAATAAAGGGATCTTGACTGCCTCTTGGATCTGTCCAGAAGTCTTGAGGTATTTGGCGACAAGTTTTGCTCACTCTTCTTTCTTTTTCTGTCTTTATCTCTGTCTGTCTGTCTGTCTATCTCTTTCTAATTTTCATGGTTTTATAAGTCTCTTTATGTTGATATTGGCTATACCATACACACATGAGTTACAACTTGGTCATTGAATATAATAAATGAATAACTGCAACAAAATTATGCCACACTTGTAATTTCTATAATATTTGTCCACAGATGAAACTTTATAGAACTTCGCAAACAAAAATTAGCATATCTCACATATGGCATGAAATTTTAGCAATGAAGGATCCATATAAGAGACAAGTAAGGATGAATGTATTTATCAGCTGAAAGCCGTCCTTCTGTCCCATTTCAATAAAGGGACTTATTCTACTTTTTAAAGCTTGCAAGTGATCAATGCCTTAAATCTGTCATAAGGCTCACATATCAATGGATTGTAATTGTAAGCACAGGGAACTAAACATCTTCATGATAACTTCCTCCCATATCACGTTTGGTGTCTACCTTTAAGGTGATTGTTCACTTTTTTTCCCCTTCCCTACTTTCTGGCCCTATATCCTTGGCAGATCCAGTCTCCACTCAAATGTGCGGTCCCCGCATGTTGCCCAGCAACACAAATATGCCTTCACACGCATTTCCCAGCATTGTCTACGGTATGACGTGAATCAAATGGTTCGCTGCCCATGCTTGCGATCTAAAGACATTTCCATTTTTTGATGTGCTGTCATTGTTTTTGTTTGTTTTTCATTAACACTACTTATTCATCATGAGCAATGGCATTACACTGGTCACGTTATACAACTCTAGGTTCTGTTAAGACCTAACACTGTTTTGGTGATGGAAAAAAAAAAAAAAAAAAAACCTTGAATATTTTCCATTAATTGCTCTAAATGTCACGTCTCGGATGGCTGCATATATCCAGATTAATTTTGGAGAAGAAAAAAACCTAAAAATAAACCAAACAACAATTGCGTGCTTGTGCAATGTGTCCTTTAACAATGATAAACTTCCTCTTTACATAACAATAAACAGAACCATAATGAAATGATAACAATGTTTACAAATAAGACAAACAATAACTACAGTCTTTTTTTAAACTTTAGTAGTCTTTGTGGTGATGACACTATTCTTTTAAAGGGTGTATCCTGGACATTATCATCATAACCTGGGCATTATTTGGCAGGCACCCATGAACACCTGGCTCGGGAGGGACAATCATGGGAAAAGCAACTTCTCTGAGGATGAGTGCACCAGAGCGAGATTTGAACCTGCAGACGCCAGAGGGAACTTCTTTTGATTATTCAGAGCCCCATACCACTAGACCACAGAAGTGGGTCTCGACAGTTCATTTCACAGTTCACAATGATGATGTCTTACAAAGATGAACAGTTTCTCACTTTGGGGGCACTTTTTTATTAAACGGCAAACTTGCTTGTATTAGCCCTTTTGTTCTACTATACTGCCCCCCCCCCCCACACACACACACACTTTCCCTCCCTCCAAAGAGAAAGAATGACAGAAGAAGTGAGGATTGTTATTCTTCTCTTTCTGATGATTCACGGCAAAGGATGCAATTCTACTGGCTGAGAACCCTGGCAATGTTTCCGCCATCAAAACCACAAATCACATTCTCAGCATGCAAACATGTGGTCAGCAAGGGTATCAGGCAGAAACATATTCTACTGTTTACACAGATAAATCTAACATGGCATGGTTTGATGTAGACGGGAACCATGGCAACAGAAAGCAAGTCAGTGCAAGGCCTTATTCTATCCATATAACATGAGGTGCCTCCTGATTCTTGCATACTTTTGTTTGAGAAACCAAGTAGTATTGAATTCCAGGAGTTGAAATGAAAGGTTTTATATTAAGGGCTTATGGTAATTATTAAAGCAAATATAAGGGTACTCTGAAACTACGATTAAAATGGTGCCAAATTTGGAATGCATGTTGTCCAAATCAGAAGTCAATGTGATGTTTAAAGTCACCAGTTAAATAATGTTCAGGGGCTAGTATTTACAATACAAGGTCTGGCAAGAAATTCAATAGTCCCATACATTGAGAATGGTATTGTTGAGTTTTGTATGGGGGGGGGGGGAGGGGGGTTTACGGAGCTTTTATTCCATCTGCCAACTATTAACACACTTGAAGTCATGTATTAACGATTTGCACGCACACCTTTCAGACATGCTGGTATTGGTTTAATCATTAAACCAAGAGGAAACTGCCTGGAAGTAAGACTAATGCGTCATTTCGACCATCACATTTCCTCAAGGGGAAATCCCTAGAAAATAAATGCAGACTGCAGACCAAACAAACATCAGCAGATGACAAGAAGTGGAGACTTTCACAAAGGAAAAAATGGAGAAAGAAAAAAAAAACATGAATTTGAAAAAAAAAAAGTCTTAAAAGCACAAGAGCAAGAAGGCTATCAACAAAGTTACAGTGTAGGTCCTACACCATATATTTCACAAAATTTCACAAAATTTTCCAAGTCAGGTGCTACAACTGAACAACAAGTGAAAATCTGGATGCTTATCCCGACATAAATGTGACCTGTACGTGAACATTTCTCCTTTCTTACTACTGTTCTCCAAGTCCTGGTTTATAAGCAGAAAGGGTTGAAGAAAGAATGAAAGAGAGAAAATTGGGGGGGGGGGAAGAGACCCAAGGTGATTAACAGCGACCCAAGGGAGCACTTAAAGAGGGTCAATTACATAACTGATCTCCACAATGCCATGGATGCTTGCTTGCTTGCTTGCTTGTCTGGCTCAGTGCTGCATAACAGACTGACAATTAGTGGTGACCTTAGATAGTGGTCTTGGGTCTGTGTGGAAAGGGGTTGCAAAGCTCTGATCTTGGCAGGGTGCTGAGGCTTGTACCCCCAGTTGGAGAGCACCAGACAGTCAGAAGCATGTGGAAAGTGGCCGGAGACCAACAGGCACCACTGGAGGTGAGAGTTCACACAAAGCTGGGCTAACTTCGAGAGACACCAGCAACTCTGAGGACATCATTTGGAGAAGGAGGGGAAAACACCTCGAGAAAAGTATGCTGAAAGACCAAGATTATAAAGTTGTTTTCAAAGCATCGCTTGACTTTGCAACTCTATAGACTCAATCTCCGATCGTTTCCTCATTGAGTTATACCCACATGAACTCAATATCCAAACAATTTGCTTGAAACTAGTCGCTCTAATGGCATGGCCACAAGATACTACGCACACATCACACATTTTTCTTTCACCTTTCAATTTTGCCTTCTTTAAAACAAAAATGAAAACAAAACAACCCCAACTCAATTTGCTGGCATAACAATAATCACACACTGTCAAATCTGTCAGGGACTATCTCTTCATGACACAACGTTGATTGCCATAAAAAGAACAAGTTTTAACTACAAAGTATGTTGCTTTATCACCTCCATTATCAGATAAAAAGCAAACAGGCAAGGCCTATCATTCACACCCACAGCAATACAAGATACCGTATTAACTTTAATCTTTGAAGCTACTGCCCCATTTAAAGAGGAAGAAAAAACGGTTCCAGTCTGTTTTTGATTATTTTAATGGTTGGTCAGTTATGGCAAATGAACATGACCTTCGCTTGCAAACTTTCTACAATCAAATCAACAAGCGTGTTCTCAAATTTTGAGTTATAAACAGAAACATGACGATGCAACAACAAGAACAAAACAAGAATGTAGGACTTGCTGCCTCCCTGCGCTGAAAGTAAATCAGGGTGTCAAACCAATTAATTCTATTCTTCTTTTTCTCTTCGTTTTCTTTCTCTCGTTCTTACTCCTTCTCTCCTTCACACATGGCCGAGCCAACGGGGTGAGAGATAGAATTTGGTGTCAACAAAACAAGAGTCCAGCTATGTGCAAATATACACAGGAAAGGAGAAAATTGATAAAATTGTCTGGGAACATATCAAAAGGCACACACAGGAGACAAAAGCACGGAGCTGTTGAGCAAACTAAAGAGACAAGCCAACAGAGACACAAATTTAGAAAGAGAGAGAGAGAGAGGTATATAGATAGAAAGAGAAAAAGAGAGGTATATAGATAGAAAGAGAGAGAGAGAGGTATATAGATAGAAAGAGAGAAAGAGAGGTATATAGATAGAAAGAGAAAGAGAGAGGTGTATAGATAGAAAGAGAGAAAGAGAGATAGAGAGGTATATAGATAGATAGAGAGAAAGAGAGGTATATAGATAGAGAGAGAGAGAGAAGTGATATATGGAAAAAGATGTCAGGGTCGTAAGTACGAGGGCGTGAAGTCTCTCACAGCGCGCTCATCAAGGGTATGCGCAATTTGGTTTTCGAGTGTGTGTATCTACGTGAGCGCCATGGAATATCACAATCAGAGCGAAATTCCTCGAGAATGGAAGAGAGAAATAAAAATATGCAACCACTCAGCAGAAAGTCCCACACCACACCACATGCATGCACACAAACGCACGCACACATACACCTATACGTCTCTTCGACAGTCCCTAGAATATTTCTGCAGTTGCTGTATATATGCATTCTCCACTTTTCGAAATAAGGTGGCGGATAAAAGCTTTTCAAATCAGTGGTTCCACACCTTACTGGATTGCAAAATATAGACTGCTTAATCTTTTGGAATGTGGTTTTAGCAACAATGAAAAGAAAAAAACCCACTGAAATATCAGAATGCTATTGTGTCCGGCAATTCAATGCATTAGAAGTCAAGTGTTCTTGTACACGAAATATGCACATGCTCGCAGCTTAGAAATAGGACAGAAGTTATGTTTGTTTATTCCCCACTTTGGATGTGAACAGAATTCTACGAGCATAGCAGCTTTGCGTGTTATTGATATGGCATTCAAATTTTCAAAAAGTCATCCACCCCTCTCCTCCCCCCCCCCCCTTCTTAGAAATTCCTAATTTCTCTGATGCAGAGTCGAGTACATATCGTTGAATGCTGGCTTTTCCTTCTGCAATAAGTGATAATCAACCTGGCACGGTGTACTTCCATGCATAAGTACAGGACAGTTCATCATACATGAGTATGAGCTTGACGTGTTATGTAAGCGCTTGGTTGACTTGTAAGAAATTGTGGCTTTGTGCGTGTATGTGGTGTGTGTGTGTGTGTGTGTATACATATATATATATATATATATATATATATATATATATATATATACATATATACAGCAAATGCATCTAGTATGGAAAATGGCAATTTATCTAAAAGGAATGAAACGAGCAGAGGAGAAAAAAAAAAATCAGGGAGCAGGCCAGGCACGTCTCCGGAAGTGGGTCTATGTCGGGTGTCGTCCGCCGTCCATCCTAGGGTATCGAAGGTACTCGAGCACGACAAGGGGACGCGATGACCAGACGACGTGGAGACGCGGCGCAGCGGTCGAGACTCGCGGTGGAGCCGACAGGATCGATTTCACACTTCGTCTACATCATTAAGATACGTTGGGGGGGGGGGACGAAGGGGAGGTCCTATATTTGTTTTTGTTCATCCTTCTCTCTCTTTTCCCCCACAATTTTTCCTCCCCCCCCCCAGAAAAAAAAAATTGCAGTTGTTGCTTCTTCAAAGATGAGGTAACGTATATCAATGCTTGGACAGAAGGACAACTTTTTACTTTTTACTCGCCAAACTTACCATCAAAATTTTTGTTTTTCCCTTTATGAATATGATGCAAAATGTCTGGGATGGGTCGGTGAGTGTGAGGTGAGTACAAGTGGCAGCCACTCGAGAAAAACACACACACACACACACACACAAGCACACACAAACACACACAATCTCATCATATCAGATTAGGAAAGGACTACACTGTTATTTGTTGATGTCTGTTCCTGACCTACTTTACAATACAGATTGGAAGCAGCCAAAAATGATTGATCAGCAAATGTTTTGCCCATACAAATTTCTCAATCAATAAGGAGCCCCTTCATTCACTGAAACTTCACTTCCACCAAAATCTTTAAAAAAAATGATAATAACAAGTCACATTGTTTTGAAGAAGAAATGGCAAGATTCAAGCAAAACACAATGTGATCATGATGAAGCACATTCTTATCTAGATACTATCATACGTGTAAAAGAGTAAATATTATACTTTGACTGACAAGAAATAGATATGACATTTTATTCCTGTTTTATTATTCTCAATCTCTCCACACCTGATGTATACAGCATACATAACTGACAAATGCTGTATGTAGCAAGATGGCAATAAAACATTTACTATTCTGAACCTTGATTAAAGAAAAAAACATAAACAACAAAATTTAAATCCTTCATCCGCAGCATCAGACTAGGATGATTAGTATCACAAAGCGCGATCCTCCCTACCATGTCTTCTCCCCCCCCCCTCCATCTCCACCCCTACCCCATGGGCTCGCATTTCAACATGTTGCAATCTACATTCTCAGCTTAATTGGATCCCACTTATATCGAATCGCAAGCTTGCCAGAATTAGCCATCCACATTCTGGGATGTACAATACTTACTCTAATCAATCAGAATGAAAGCCTGATACTGAATTGTAATCTTCATTTAAAGTAAAAAAAAAAAAAAAAAAAAAAAAAAAAAAAAAAAAAAAAAAGGATGAATAAATAAACC
>NC_092688.1:45675742-45766108 GCF_964275005.1 Diadema setosum | reverse complement strand
GAAAAAAAATCCCATGGACAGGAAGCTGTGCAAAAAACACAGATCATGACTGTTGATTGGCCAACTTGTGTTTATTCAGCATTGGGGTCATGGCTGAGACAGGAGTTTCTATGGTAACAAAGCAGTCCCTTGAGCACTCAAAATCTAAATTACTTCTTGTTTCACAATGCATTCCATGATGCACACAATATCACACAGTAAATGGGGGATACATAGGGTTGGGGTTGGGGTATTAGGTACATGCCACTTTCCTTCTAAGTTCTACGGCAACACAATTACATATTTGTAGATGAGAATACCCCATTTTTCTCCTTTCCCCTGCCCCCTTCTCTTATTCTAGTCCTTTCATATAAATATCTCCCAAAAATTGAGTCAGGCATCTGATATGTTGCAATTCATGCCCTTTATAGCCAGCCTAGGAGATATGTCTAATTATCTCACAAAAGCAGGGGCTCTCTTCAGTCTATTGGCACATTGGTTCCTGGAGGAGATGTTGTCACTGCTACCTTATCCCCAGGAGAAACAAAGGATGGGGGGGGGGGGAGCAGAAAACTCTTCTGCTACACTTAAGTAGCTACCTCCAGTGGCTGTTTCCAATATCAAACTAAATTTCAACCAGAAGGCTGCAATTTGTAGCGTGATTGGCACGAGTCAGATTTCAGCTCAACTTCCCTTCAGTTTTAAGCTAGAATATGGAAGGATTTCTTAAATTTCCTTTTAATCATCAGAGTCTGTGAAACAGGTTTTTTTTTTTTTTTGCAATCATCATCCACCCACCCCTCCCACCTTGATTAAAGAAAAAGAATCATGAAAGGCTCGAGTACAATTTCAAAACTATCTTGTAAAGGGCAGTGTATCATGTAGTTTCTACACCCACTTGTTAAAGACCCATAATGGTACAATGGTATTATGAAATTGGCAAAAACCTAAATTTTATAGATGATTCGAACATGTATTCACACAAGAAAATCTTTCCTATTGCACTTGAATCTTGCTTGAGAACTTGCCCAGCTGGCAAAGAAATCTCTCATTCATATGCATCCACTAGTGCAAGAGGGGGAATTAGACAGGTCAAGAATTGGTAAAACTCTCAACCCTTGCAGGTATTTGCCCCCCTGGACTACCAGTGGTTCAACTTTGTTCCCAATTTCAATAGTGGTGTTATTACCCTAGCAGTGGGTTGTATGTCTCATGGTGGCCATACTGGGGGTGCAATTCCTCATGCCTATCTCCAATGGTAAGACAGGGGAGGGGTAAGAAAATGAAAGGGAAGGGTGGGGACTGGATGGGGGAGGGGAAGAGAAGGGGATGGGAGGGGAAGGGGAGGGGAGGGGAGAGAGAAGAGAGGGAAGGGAGGGGTGGAGAGGGGAGGGTCGGAGGGGAGGGGAGGGAGGGACAGAAGGGAGGGGAGAGAAGGAAAGGGACTGGGAAGGGATTGAAGAGAGGAAAGGGTTGGGATAGGGTCAGAACATGATGGAGAGGGTGGGTGGGTAGGGACAGAGTGGATCAGTGGAGTTTCACACAGGTCAGAGGACAAAAAGTTGAACAAATATTGTTTAACCGCTCTACTGCCTACCCTTCTTCCTCTCCATATGAAAGCCACTCTCTTCTATGCAGTTCCCAAACACACTAAAGCTAGTAAAGGCTTCAGACACAAGAGCTATAACATTACACCATGTCAGTTGCTGAAGTCAGTTTTGAAAGCCTACAGCAATAAGTGATTGCATGTAGTCAAATGACTGTAACCATGACAACATATCAACAAAACTTTAACAAGTGTCCTTTTGAACATTATTTCACAAAATATAATTAGCACTTGTCGTTGCTGAATTGCAGGATACATTTTAATTTCCTTTGTTATCATGTGTCCATGCATCAAGTGTGAAGATTTTCCTCGTTGTGGGTATATATAGGTGTCACTCATCACTTTGAACCAGTAAAAGATAACAGCAGTGATCTCCCCTTCTAATAGTAAGAAAGATATGTGTGTTGAATTTGGGTAAATGTTGGTGAGGCTGTCTATCACTCTATAGATCTGTGTGTGTCTACCTGTATTCTCTGGGTGAGATTCTCAAGGCGACATTGTAAGGTAGGACCTAATCCTTTTTAGAATAATGATGAGGATAATCTCTCACCCTGCTCCAACCACAGTGTGTTCTATCTAGTGTCCCACACACACAGGACCCTGGAATCCCTAAACCACATGAGACCCTTGGGATCCCCACCCCTCCCCCATACCTTGCAAAACCAGGCCAGAGACAAACCCACTCTAACATCACATAGATTTCAAGGGGTGGGTCTAAGGGAAACGGCGAGAGCTACACAGCTAATCCTGTGAGTCAATGGAGAATACTTTTACTCAGAAAAATCCGGGCAGCCAGAAAGGTCACTGTGTTTTGGCGGATCAAATTACAGCCTACAGAGCCAGAGAGTTAATTCCCCTGTCCTGCTTTTCATATCTCATCTGTAAAATGAGAGTTCACCTTGACAAATTTCAAAGGCCATTTCTATTTCATTTGGAGCAATGTCTGTATGGAGGCTAGTCAAAGGAGTGATAAAGAAATACTCCCAATTTCGGGAAGTTCAATAAGGTCTGAAAAGGAAAACTGTTGGGGATGATAATTTCAGATCATCCCTGTCCGCAAGCCCACTTATCATAGCAAAAGTAAATTTCTAGAAGCCTGAATTTTTGTTCCACTGTTCACACTCATACATACATAAAAAACAACCAAGTGACTAAAAAGGTAAAACCAGAGGAAGTCTGCTTGCACTCAAACTTTATTTCTCTGTTTTTAAGTTAGTAGTCTTCATTCTCTTTTCCTGTTGATGGGGCATAAGTAATTCCCATCCAGGATGCAGGGTGCAAATGGAAGAAACAAGGTATTAAACCTTCATGCTAACATCCCGTGTATTTGTATATCTCCAGAACGACAGTCACATGATTTAACAGTGGAATGTCACCAGTGAGAGGTGAGCCAGTGTGTACAATGGCAAACAACCAGCACAAAGGAGTTTCAAGAAACTGCAAGTTGGAGGTGAGATATTTGTTTCAGGGTATGTTTTTTTTTTCTCCCAAAAAGCTTCAGGCAGTTGCCTAGCAACTTCTGACGAAACCCTGGAATGTGGGAACACAACTCATTTCAAGGAACACTCTATCTGCAAATCTTCAAATCTTCTGCTGTTCGAGATTTTCCACTTGAAAATTGTCCGAATCACATCAATTATAACATCTAACTTGTTTATACCAGCCTCCGCGTATCTGGTCACTATCGTGTACACGGCTTGCATGTCTCGTATGCTACAAGATGGCGCTGCATGCGTGCATACTCGCAGAGATTTTGTTCTGGATGACATTTCACGGTAGCCGATCACAATTCCGTTTGTACTTCCATGATCTCCAGCATCCCCAATCAGAAGTGACATGGCCACAATAGCCTCAATACAATGCTCGGACCCTGTTCCCATACGAGCAAGCGTTTAACATTGGATTTCTGGATGGGGTGGGTAACGATGCAGCGTAGTGTAGGAGTATATCCATCATGCTTTGTTCTCTTGGGATTTTATTACCAGCGGGAAAGCAAAATATAGCGCAACAAGGAAAGTCATGGTCTTTCATTTGGGCTGTGGAGCCATTTTTTCTTCCAAATCGTACTTTGTCCTATTTGATAAATGCCTCAGCGTTGGTGGAGACTATCCCCTCATACAATATGCCTCGTCCCAAGGTACATCCCTCCCCAATATAATTTACTCAGGGGATGTAGTCTTCATTCAAGACAGGATAGAAGCATTTAGACTGTACATACATCTCTAGCCCATGTAGCAGTGTGAGATGCTGGATACCAGGCTAGCATCCAAGGAAAGGTAAATTTGACTTGAGCAGGTCCTCTTTATACAGTCATGATCACAGTAGCCCCACCTAACAATTCTGCCTTTGTTGCCAATGTTGACATGTTTCTCCCATCTGGGGTGGGGTGCGGGATGAGGAAGGGGAGGGGGAGAGGGTGGGGAAGAGGGTGGGGAAGAAGCTGGCAGAGAAGGGGATTGAGATGAGGAGAATGAGAGGGAAGTGAGGAGGGAAAAGGGGGTGGGGCGGCTGCACTCATGTTGTTGCAAACGCCTCTTGCCAACAGAAGTGCTCAATCGGAGGCAGTGTAGGTGCACCATTAAGTATTCCATGTAACATGTGTCACAAAAACCCTTTTCATGCCTGAGAGGTGTCACCGGTGGGGGAGAGAGAGAAAAACTGAGGACAGCTCCACCGTTATGAGAAACCAGGCAGGAATTGGAATCTTGAGTGCGAGTGAGTGTGTGCACCGTGAGAGTGCACAGTCTTTGATGTGTGCATGATTAGAGGTAATGCTTGGATTCACACCTACAGTGCAATCACGAGGGCTATGGAAATCCTCAAGGCCAATTAAATGGTTGAGAACCCATGCAAATGTTTTGCAGGGTTTCCCTTCTCCTTTGGCGTCATGCTGAGAAACACATACCACTTTACTATAATGTCTCAGGGTTTACAGCTCAGACTAGCATCTAAATTGCATTTTCTTTTGATCAAAATTACACTAAGCTCTGGCATCATCCTGTCATTGAACTCAGGTTTTCCTTATCTTCAGTCCCACGCATTGACATTCCCTCCCCATCCCAATCATTTGGTATTTCACAGAAAAGAATGAAGATGTCTCCAGACTATAGGCCTATATATTAACCCATTTTACCTAAATAGGCTAGCTTTTTTTTTTTTTTTTTTTTTTTTTTTGGGGGGGGGGGTCTGACAACATACACATTGTATTCTACTTTGATTGAATCCCAATGACGAGAAACTAGTACAATCAATACACGTGGCTGGAAGGCCTCTGAATAAAAAAAGTAAAAGGAAAAATTGGGACAAAGTGGAGATATTTCCAGATACATCATCTAATGGTAGTAGTAGACATGAGCCAAGGTATGAACCTTTTTTTAAAATCATTAACTCGCTTCAAGGCAATCCACCGCAAAAATGGAAGCTGTGTTTAGAGGATACTGCTGCAATTTACTTAACCAATCAGCATGGATATTTTAGCAAAATTCATCCCATATCTTGGCTGCAATTGTCACATTTGTGCAATTTTTGACTAAACTCTTTTCTTCCTTCACAGTATTCTCTTTTCTAATAATATTTTCTTCATGATATATTTCCCTATGCACAAGTGCATAAAGGCAATGTCATCCGAGGCAAGAGTCCAGCCAATAGGTTCAACATACTGTTCTCTATCT
Organism: Diadema setosum; assembly: GCF_964275005.1. NCBI lineage: Eukaryota > Metazoa > Echinodermata > Echinoidea > Diadematoida > Diadematidae > Diadema > Diadema setosum. The sequence continues at coordinate 45,760,852 of NC_092688.1, read as the reverse complement.
CCCTCACTCACAGGTATTAAAGCAGTATGGGTATGATTGGGTCACATGACTAGTGGTAGAAGGAACAAGCCTCCAAAGAGCAATACAGGATGTTGGAAAATATCTTAAGGAGGTCCAAAGAAGGCCTACGTGTGAATCTAAGTGAAGGACAAGTATTTCTTTCTGCTTTTTGACATAGGCCTTATACACACTGTCCCAGGCTTGTCATAAAGCTCTTCACTGTGGTCTGCCTGTAATTCATGAGATAAACATAGGCCTACATCCATCCTCATATTGAGGGATGTGAAGCTAGAATGTGAGCGGTACTATATCTTCATCTCGCGGCTCTCCCTAGTCACGCCATGACGACACGGCCTGCTTGTAGCGACCTTATACAGCATCCTCCGGGGGAGCAGCACGTACTGACTGCAGTGGCAACACACCTTGTGACGTCCTTTCATTCGTCACTATGTCAAACTCTTAATGCAAAGTACACATCCTCCAGTGTGGAGTCAGTGTATACCAATTAGACTCGCTTACGAATCTTTCTCAGAAACTCGTGCAAGAGGGAACCGAAATACACTGGGGCAGAAATATCAAACGTATCAACTGCCAGGAAGAGACATTCACAAACATTAACCATGTCATTACCATAGGCAACTCATTTGCACTGAATCTCAATAGCAGTTTGAGGGAGTGGGCTTATGGGGGTTATAGAGTGTAAATTAATGTCCACATTCATGCCAAGCAGATAAAGGGTAGAAGATATTCACAATAAATAAACAAACCCTGAAATTACAAGCAAGGGTTATTCCCCCCCCCCCCCCTTTCAATTCTATAGCAATACCCTACAGAGAACAAGGTCACATATTGTAAGCTGTGGTCTACATTCACATCTGGTCATACAGAGTGTTACTCAATATCCCATGGCCCAGCCAGGAATTGCACAAAGCCAGTGAGTGTGGGACTGAGTGAGTGGCCAAGGGGAAGCATAATGGAACACACGCTTGCTTGGATTCCGCGCTCCACCGCCGTCTAACCCAAATCTCCATGCACAGGCTGATATTTGCCCAAATTACTCTCCATATAGTCCAACCTTGGGAGTGAATACATAGCGGCAGCAGCATGTTTACACATTGTATACACCCTCGCCTCACATGCAACATACTGTACGGTACAAGCACTGGCCATAGAAGCATGCACCTAATGATATAGTGCAGGCTCTATACTCTACACTATATATCCCTCCAATGGCTGTTGACAGTCACCTGAAAATATTCAAGAAATCTGCTCTCTTTATAGAATCACCGATGAAACCATCACAAAATATCCATGTAAGTAGTCCCAGGTTGACGAAAAAACAATCAAACATATAAATCTCACTTTTATCGCGCATAATATTCTTGCACTTGCAATTTCAAAATGCACTTCTTTACATGCTTGCATTGCAGCTTGCATGAATAATCTTCATTTGTTCAAAAAGTAGCTCAACTTGGTACAGTCTCCTCACGTAGGACTGTCCACGCTACAGTCTTTACAGACAACTGCAAGATTTCCTCAGCTTTCAAGCAGCTCTGGTCTTAGAGACTCCTCAAAAATACCGACAATATCAACATCCTCCAATTGTAGTTCCCATGGCAACAGATGGGCAGCAACCAATAATCAAGGGAGTTCAATTTTAGTTATTAACATAAAAAGATGCAATCTATCACTTGTACCGAACAATTGCACCATATACGTGTCTCAATAAAATGAGTATAGGCCCAAATGAGAATGCTCATTACTCATTTACATATCTGCATTTATATCTGATGTCTTATCAAGCCAAGTGTTTTTACTGTATAGGCCTACCACTTCAGTGACACAAACACACTTGTCATATTTGATATATTCTACCACAAGGCAAGATTTAATCTATAAAAAGTATATAATCTATAAAAAGCATATTTTCAGAAAGTTTATGTTTTATTTTCAGAAAGTTTAAGAACAAAAAAACAAGTCAATCTCCATGAACACATTTTTCTCTTCCTTCACTTGGACTTGATCACAGCATCAGTCTACATGTACAACTGAATTGCTGGTACTCTTGTGAATTCTTAAAGGGGAAATCCAGTCCAAATATGAGTTAGTCTGATAAAAAAAAAGAGTAAAATCTTACGAGTTCAACAGTAAATATCTGACTGAAATCGGATGAAAAATAGGGAAGTTATGACATTTTGAAGTTTTGCTAATTTCTGCAAAACAGTTCTTGTACAGTGGATATGAATGCAAATGAGTGAGCTAACCATGTCATAACCTCACAATTTTCCATTGATCGTGTACAACAACAAAAAAAATGATGAAAATTCAATGTTTCTGTCATTGAAGTCTGAAAGATGATGTCATTCCTGGTTGAGTAACTTCAGAATAGTGATCAGTTAGATATACAAGGATTTGAGCCTGGGGCATAATTGCATTTGAATGAAAAACTGGAAATTTCAAAATCTTATGTGCACACTATGTGGCAAGTTGTGAGGGGATGACATGCTCACTTTGCCATCTGCATATTCATATTGACCATTCAAGAACTGTTTCCCGAAAAATTAGCGAAACTTCAAAATGTCATAACTTCCTTATTTTTTCATCCGATTTAAATCAAAATTATGCCATTAAACTTGTAATATTTTACTCTTTCTTATCAGATTAACTTATATTTGGACTGGATTTCCCCTTTAAAACCCTCACATCTCTACAGGGGGTGGATTTACTCCCCCCCCCCCTTTTTTTTGGGGGGGGGGGGTAGATAGCTGTCCATAGAAAGTATCAATGGTATCTGGGGAGAGAATATCTTACAGCACAAACTTCCTTCAAAATGTATACTTTTAGAATACAGGAAGTGGTTATTTGACCAGTATCCAGTGACCAAGGTTGAGCCAGGCTTGGCTAAAGTTCCACAATTGGTTACTCAGGCATATCTCCCTTTCTATTCTTTGTTTAATACAGCAAAGACTTTAAAAATCACACAACAAATGTTCTGGGCAACTTGTATAAGTACCCTGGGGCAATAATATGCCAATGCAATATTGTAATCACTTTCAAAATCTAAATAGCTTTCTGATTTTTTATTTTTTTTTGCAATGGAATTTCAATAAAACTGTCATTGTACTGTTTGACAATGCTCTCATTAAATTATTGAAGACTAGCCCAAAGTATACTCAAGAATGTGTCCATGGGAAATACATGTTATAGTAAATAAAAAAAAAAATGTGTGATAATAATCAGAAAAATGATCCATCGTCAGCTGACTTAGAGAACTATATGTTAAGATTCTGATTAAAAAAAAGAAATAAACGTGAGTGAGGGTATAGACATGTAACAAAGATAAATTTGTCCATTTTAATCAGAGTTACATATTTTTGTTTATTTTTTTCCCCTCACTACACTACCTTCACTGGGACATACACCTCTTCCTAAAGAGATTATTTTGTTTAGTTTGCTTACATTAAGAGCTGATATAATAACTTCTTATCAGCTGAGCAAACAAAAAGCCAGTGCTAATCTCTGTCCTCACACATTTCAGTGTCTGAAAATATCTCTAGCTGCCGTCACTTACAGTCAAAGCCGACACCACCTGCATTAGTGATCACCTGTATACAAAGACCTCTCTTACTCATGAATTGTGCATTGATAGACATTAAAGGGACAGTACAGTATTGGTGGAGATGAAAATTGGGCTTTTAACTTTTTGTGAGATACCAAGAAAACACTTATGATAAAGTACAGAGCATACCATTTCAAAAGGAATTCAAAGTTTATTTGATGAAAATCGGGTTTGGAATGACTGAAACATCCAAAAACAAAGTAAAACAAAGCGATCGTAATAAAGTGTGGGTCCCACACTTTATAAGAATCACTCTTTTTTGGATATCTCAGCCATTTTAAAACCAATTTTTATCAAATAAACGTTGAATTCCACGTAGAATTACATGCTCTTTCATATTTCATAAGAGGTTTCTCATTATCTCACCAAAAAAGTTAGAAACTTGAAATTAGGTCTCAACCAAAACTGTACGATCCCTTTAATTTGAGTAAAGACCACTTGCGAATAACCACCACTTATGTCTCTCTTTGCACTGGCCTTTATGAACAGGACTGACAGGGGTAGACATCACAGTTTACACCAGCACACTCTTCAGATGCTGAATGGCGTCAACTGTTTTCCTTCGTCTTCTCTTATCAATTGTCATAATATCACGTAAAAGTACAGACTGTAACACATCATTAGAGATAAGCTTACATTAATTTCTTTCTGCTCTGGTTATGTATGTGGTTTACAACATTGCAAAAGAAGGGGGGTTAGTTTGTTTGCTTTTTCTCTAAGTACAAACTGTAGCTTATTTTACTTAAATTCTCATCAAAAATTTTGGGCAGCATGCAATGACTCATCAAAAGAAAACCTTCATAAGTTGTGTCGGGTGATATCCTTCTTTGTGACCACCATGAATCAAAGGGTGTGACTGACCAAAAAAAAATGTTTATGAGTGATGTTAAAATACTATATCCACACTTTAAGAGTTGCCAGGAACAACTTGGCTCCACGCTGTACCCTGATTAAATATTTGAGCGAGCAAAGTCTGACTTTAGGGTTGCCCGATTCTTCATGGATGCTTGTGTCGCAAATATTTTCTTCTGTTGTAATGACTGTGACGTCAGGACATGCCCTTCATTCTTACAGAGTACTGTACCTGTACAATGCTCTGAAATTTGCTTAGCAGCCGGGAGTTAAACAGATTGAAAACCAATATTTCATTTCTACTAATCAAATAACAGATGATGTGGCACGTAGGCAAAGCTGGCTAATTCTTTCCCCTCCCCAGAGCAGTTTAACCCCTTAGCTTCACAATGTAGAGATTAACAGACACCGTAAAAAGCTTAGCTTGACACAATAAAGTATGCATTCAAAAAAAAAAATGTACAGCAAAAGATTATGATATCATTACCGATAGAATCATATCTCTCCTATCCCCACAGAAAAGCACCTTAGAAATGATTATGAAGATATACACATAAGAAATCCATACAAAATCTTGACTGGAGATATCTAAGAACATTGTAATGGCAACAAACATCCCCATTATCTTTGAAGTGGCCCTACACGTAACAACACTCAATTCAAGACACGTAAGGATTTGTTCCTTTAAGTGGTTAGGATTATTGGAGGGGGTGGGGTGGGGAGAGATGATTGAAAATGGCTGAAACCAAACCTATTTGACCCCGGTCTGCGAGGTCGGGTTACCCACAAGGCCCTGGTGTCTCTCGCATACTAATCTTCACTTTCCGCGATGCCTTCACATCCGTACCCAGTGATCCCCACACAGCCACGTTTAACCTGCTCTGAGCCACAGTACAATTGATCAGCGCACTGACAAATTCTACATGGATTTCACACAGGTGGTTGAAATTCTCAGTGGGAGCGCAGAACTATAAAACTATTCATATACCAGGAAGTACTTAAAATTCTTTAACGCAAGTGTCTTTTCACACCAGCATCTATTCATGGGATTTTGTCAGACATAGAAAGATTGGTTTGCCAATATTTATACACAAAATTTGTTGGTAGCAGTGCCTAGACTATATAATAAATGTACCTCTTTGCCACCCCAAATAATCACATCCTTAAAACGCTTTCCATAGCGGCACAAACCGTACACGTGCAAATATTTGGGTGAATCTGCCGCGGAAAAATGAATCCGAACCCATTCCCCGACCTACATCTGTGAACTGCCCGATTCCACATCGTCCTACACGTAACGAGATATCTTCCCTTCCCTTTACCACCCTTCACTTTCGCCTTCCTCTTTGGAACGTGGTTAGCAGAGGAGGGACGTAATTTATGGTACCATTTAGGGTTCCCGCTGGAGACGATGTGTTGGGGAGCGTTTCTAGTCAGGCGTGGGGTAATTGGTGAGCGGCTGGCATGCTCACGGCAGGAATTTATTGTGACTTCTCAAAACGGTGACTTTCAGTGCACTGATAAATTAAACTGCGCATGACCCCCCCCCCCCCAAAAAAAAAAAAAAAATACAGAATCTCACTCAACTCATCATTTCAGGTATATTTTTACTCAGCCAGTCATTTATACTGTGACGTTTTAAAGCACAAACTGCCAAGCCTATACTGAAATGTTACCGTCAATGTATTGGAATGGAAGGCTTCTACATTTGTTGCTCACACTTTTGATATAAATCAGAACAATGAATCATTCTACAATTGACTCAAATTTGTGACAATGTGTACATCTTACTATCAGTGGGTATTATCTATTCCCCTTAATTTACATGAGGAATTGGATGCCTCATATCTAATGAGTATCGACATACACCAACAAATTGCCGACGCCGTAACAACTCCTTTACTTCCAAGCAACAGCTCTGATAAATACATCACTGTACAGATGGGTATATGGCATACAATACATGAAACCAAAAGAGTGACATTATAAATGCTCAACAGTTTAACGACCATGTCATTCACCACAATTGCTAATGACTACAGGAGTGACATTACAAATCTAAAATGGAATACATCCAGAAGCCTCGGTACATGAAGCCAATCTGATGGCATTGCTGTATCATCATTTCCTGCATAAATCAAGTTAAAAAAGTGCACCCTTCCAAAGTAATAACACTTCAATCGAAGGCTAAAATATTACGGTATTATGGCTCCAAAAGAGCTACCCTACTGTGTCATATACAGGAAGCATTTTTGGGCGTGGTTGAAAACCTACATTCATTAACACACACACACACACACACACACACACACACACACACACTGATATATATTCTACAGGCCACCAATTTCTCCTTTCATTTAGCTCAGTGAGATGATATTTGGAGAACCGACCCTTAGACAAACATTTGCTCTCCGTAATGGCTAAAATGGTAGAGTAAACAAGGTCATGCGTGTTCTCGTACAATTCCCTTCCATTTCATTTTTGTTTTGAGAGTGTGTGAGTGCCTATACATGTGCAAGCGTGTGTCTTCATATGTGTTTGTATGTGTGTGTGTGTGTGTGTGTGTGTGTGTGTGCACAGAGGCTGTTTGTTCTAGAACCCCACCCCCTCTCTTGCCCCACCCCATCAAATTTAAACTTAGCTCTCACTTGCATACATAAGCGCACAGATGAGAAATTAAAGAATTGTGGAAGATGTGTGTTCATATTATGCAGCTTTCCCTCTGTAACAAATCATAAAAATGCTCAGCGAGAGAAAAGAAAATATTTCAGTTTCTTCCATGAGACCAATTAGCCATGGTAACGGTAGTGAAGTATCAGCCATAATTTTCTTTCACACATCTGCCTTTCTTTCAGCTGCAGTAATGATAATAAGTCATTTCACTTTGCTAGTCATCTTTGGTAACTTCCAGGTTTCGGACAGAATATTTCCTTTTTCGTTTTGTTTCTTTGCCAAATTCTGACTTTCAATATTTAATCAAAATAATATTGGCTCTTTTCCCGATGGCACCTGTAGAGATGACAATGCTATTTAGTATTACCTCTGTCATGACAAGGAGTAGCCACTATTTCAGCTAATTAACACCCCATTCATTTCATTCAAGAAAACAGAATCAAGCACAGATCACATATTATTTTCTTTCATTTCCACTCAAAAAGGAGCAAAAACCAAGATCTGATCTTACCTTAGGATGGGATCTCTTGGGGAACGCCACCTTGGGGTCGACCTGCAGATTGAAAAAGAAAAAGACAGAAATAACATTGAAAATGACGATAACTGTCGTCTCATTCACCAACACAAATCAAGGAAAACCTGGATATTCTTCTTCTGCGGTATCAAGCATCAACAACACCACCTCGAACTAAACTTTGGCTCTGATCCTGAAACAACCACCACTTTCTTGCTGAAAATTCTAAGATAAAGGGACAGTTTGGATGTCTGTATAACCAACCTGTCTTTGATGTAATGCCTCATACACACACACACAAAAAAAATTGTGTAATATCAAAGACCTTTTAAAATCTCCACATCTTGTTTCCTCGCTATCACTCATCCTGCCATACCTACATTGTATTGGTGTTTTTCATTATTCAAGACGCTTTCATGACACGATTATTTCCAACCAGATCACTTGCACTTCACATTCTTCCACATCCGAGATTATTTCACTGGTGAAAGAAATACACAAGACTACTCTCACACACATGCACACAAAGAAATCCCATCACAAATATGCATTTATGGGACTAATTACACATTATAGTAGCTGCATACAGGTGTAGTTTCCAGATGCAATACTTATATCAGATTGTCTACATAGTAAGGCATGAAAACGTTGTCTGCTTTTGTATCATTGATGCCTTTTTTGACAAGAGCATGAACATAAAATGGAAAAAAAAAAAACCAAAAAAAAAACAGTTAGTTTCCTGCCCAAAGAAACTTCTGACACTAACAAAATGTCCTTGCTGGATCTATACTACAAGAGAGAGCAAAATCTTGTTTTTTCTCTGCCTCACTCACATCACCTGCCGATCAAGACTCCGCTAACACCTGACTAATCAGGATAAGGCCCTCTGGTGGCGTGGAAATCAAAATATTTTGGCGGGATGAACGAGCATATCCATGTCATAGGGGGCCCCCGAGAAGACACAGAGGCGTTTTTATCATTCGCGAGTTCCACCGTCATATCAAAACCTCATCTTCCCTACCTCACTGCCCCGTTGCTTCGTTCATGTTCCTCCACCTTGTCGCCCCACCCCATAATTCCTCTTCCTTCTCACCCCCTTTTGTCCTCTAACACATTCTTACATCTCCCATTCTGTTCATCATCTCTTAGTGAATATATATCCTACCAGTTATGTCAACCTCTTGGAGCACATTCATCTTTCTCTCACCTCATCATTTCCTCCTGTTTATGTTTCCCCCATTTCCAGAATGCATTGCCATTATCACTTTCATCCATTGCCATGGCAACCCCTCCATTCCCTTGCTCCCCTCATCACACACATCCCTTGTTTCTAACCAACCTTTTGATTTATCATTGATGAGAAACATTCTTCTTCTCACTCTTAATAATTAACGCCTCGCCCTTTCTCCACCCTCAAACCAATCTCTTTGATATACCCTAGTTACATCACTCACTTACACTGGCCATATGAAATCATTATCATGGGATCAAATCTTATCATATAATTGATACAATCCTGTGGAATGTTGACCCGTTTCATAAATAGAAATGTTGTAACACATTGTACGACCTCACTACAGTATTTGAGTAAAAAATTTCCCTCAACTGACCCTGTCAGATATTCTTCCCAAAATCTTCCACCGTTCTATCACTAGCATCACATCACCCAACCTGAATATTGATCAAATCCTGCTAACACAGGGGACTTGATAGTAAATGGAGGAAGTGTTAGCAAATGTATAGAGCAGGAGAGAGACAGTGAGAGGGAGATGGGTTTCTTGCAATGCTCATAGCTATTTACACTGTCTGTGCTACTAAGACGAAAGCGCACCAAAGTAATTTCCGTGATTGTTTGGCCTGCGATACTGTTGTCTCTGCGTGGGCACCAATTCTCCCCCCCCCCCCCCCCCACGATGGGTAACACAGAGCTAGGTGACATTGCTAGGTGTGTTTACACTGATGGTGAAACATTGCTTTATTTTGTCATATGAATGCAAAATATACCACAAAATACATCATGAAATACCATGGCATTTAGGATGGTGGCTGAAACTTCGCCCGAAATAGACACGCAAAATCTGAGAGTGAATTGCATCATGAAATACCACTAATACAGCCATAACCTGGCACAATTCTTGTCTCCTCCCTGTACGACATACATTTATGCACAGTACTCACCAGAACTACCATGGTATTTTATGAATGAGAACAGAACCAAGTCAATTACTGCAGTATCTATTACCATGGTATTTCACCAATGAAAATACTGTAGTGTCAACAAATTGTCTTGGTATTCGATACCATGGTAATTCAAATGTGAATGCAAGTTATGATGGTCAGACCCCCTCGCAGCATTTAATCCTCATTACATGAGAATGGGTCTGAATGTCGTTGCACTAGGCTTCGACACCCTCTCCGCTCACTGGGGCATTCTTTCATACCTCTGTGATTGGAAATCAAAATTTGTTGAGAATCTGGAAGTACATTTCCAGTTTAGTTCACGTAGCGTGGCGCGGCGCGGGATGGGAATTGAGGGACCGGGAGAGGGAATGCGAATGGGGCTCGGTGGGGCTCATGGCGAGGTGACACGTGGAGGCGTAATTCGGCCTCTTCTGAAACGGTAAGCTCGCGGAGCAGAAGGCCTGTTTGTGTGCAGTGACAAGCACTTAGAGGAATGACAAATGTATTTCTCCCAGAGAACAATCACACCAACTCGTGGAGAAACCTGCAAGTATTGCTCCTTGAATCCAGCTCGGGTCGAATCTTTCCCTCTTTCTCTCTATTTCTCTATCTCTCTCTGTTCAGCTAATAAAAGTTCACTCGATTTTAAATCTCCTCGAATGCACACGCAATAAAAAAAAGGCAAAGTAACAAAAGCGAGAGAAAAGAAAGCACTTCACCCAGAAAGTAAATGTCATTTCGGAGATATTTACCTGGTGAACGCAGGGATGAGAGGTTACGAAATGTCAAGTCTGATCTTGTTTCAATTGCCTTTGAAATAACATATTGTGAGGATATTACACTTGCACATTGAGCCGAATTGCCAATTTGAGGCATACCTAAGGTGATGTCAGCTATTGAAAAACTCCTCATATCCCCAGCCTTTTCAATTTCTCTTCGTAAAAAAAAAAAGAGAGAGAGAGAAAAAAAAATCCTTTGCTACTTGTTTCTTTTTTCTAACCACAAAGCTTCATACGATACGATTCCTGATTGTATCACAATCTACAACGGCACCATCCTTCGCACGAGATTCCCCTTTCACTCATGCACCACACAGATGAATACAAACCCGTCTCTGTTCATTTTGATAAGCAGGAAAATGTGCGTTGATCAATGTGGATATCACGCACTGCAGAATCGACAATACTCACAATTACTGAAACTTCATGTTCAACTCCCAAGTGCACACGAATGCCTCAAAAATTTGTGAATGAACTGAACTTGCATCCGTTATTGACAATGCACAGAAGCAGATGAATTGCCTATCTACTTAAGCATGTGAGCACTACAAGAAAATATAGATCTTTCTCTCTCTTGCATTATGGGCATTTGAGCAAAGGGCCCGACAGTGTATATACTATGGGAGTCTGTGAATGACAACGGTACCAACTGATATTCTGTGGTATCTGTTACCATGGCATTTCGCCAATGACAATGGTGCCAACATATTACTGTGGTATTTAATACGACAGGAACTCCAATACGAATGCACCAATCAGCAGGTTGTATTTGACCTGGGAAAGGGGTTAAGTAGGTTTGTAGCACCACGGAGGGTCAAAGTTCAAATTTTAGAGGAAGGACGATCATGCTGGATGTTTTCCAAATTCAAATATTATCAAGGAATCATCTTCAAAATATTATGATTCGATCTAACTTTGATTTATTTATCTGTTTATCCATTTTGGATATTGACACGGCGTACACAGATTTGCTTAAGTTGAGTTGATCCCGTTCAACCGATCCATTCAGGAAGTAGACCAGCCAGTTATAGCTGTGGGAACCACTAAAGGAATTTATCACTAGCCTACCGCTAATCTCTCTCCAATGTCGACGTACCATATTAGAGCAACGACCTCACACACACGTACACAGCTTTTTCACATGAACAGCCAGACCCTGGATTTCAGATCCGATACTATATTTCCCTTACATGATTTCAGGTCAACAAGGCATGGGATTTGGTTGATCATGACCCTGCACAGTTTTCAAGTTTTGATCAAACTTTCACCTCTCTGCCCAATTTTGATCAAACTTTCACTTTTCTCTACTGCTCTTACGTTATTGTTACGTAACTTTTGCCATGCAAAAATCTTAAGGTCTGAAGACAAGAGTATACATTTTCATTTTGTATGTAATAAAGGAGAAATTAACATATGTTATCATTTTCATCATTTTCATTCACACTCGTATCTTTATTACCGTTATCATTATTTTTACCAACATCCTCATCACCAGTATACAATTGTACCTGTAGTGTAGATAGCATGTTTAAATACTATATGGTTAAAAAGTAAGATTTCTCTGCTGGTAACATAAGATTGAATTGGTACATAGGGATGCTTGGGGAGGGATTTGGAGGAGAAGGGGGCTCAGGGGAGGGTATACTTCTTTAAAAAGGAGATGGTGGTATAAGAGAGACAAACAAAAAATAGGAAAATATCCCCCAATTCGTGGTGCGATAAAAAAAAAATAACAAGAAAAAAGCACTTCCTCATTTCATGCTGAGAGAGACATGTGATTAAAGTGCTTTGAGAGAAAGAGCAAGAGAAAGGGAGGGAGAGCAATAGAAGGAGAAAATAATACTTTCATAATCATTTCCAGATGTGACTTCGGACGATAAACTGGTGCGTCGCAAAATAATGAGTCACTGTAAGTAGCACTTGGCTGCACTTGGTATGTAAAGACACTTTTGCACGAGAGCCAATTTATACTCCTTTCCTTTCTCCCAAACAAGGTGGGGGAAAAAAACATAAACTCATTATGATATGACAAGCCCTCAACCAGCTGGGCAATAATATCTTTCGCGATAATTTCCAATACTTTATTCCCCGGCATTCAGCGCATATAACACCCCGAGGTTACAAATGCACAGGTTTCCATTCGATATTGAGGGTCAATACGACACTTCCTGGGGCCAGTTTGAAGCTGATATTTCCATTTCATAAAACACTCCTTATTTTCTTGGAGAAGAAGAAAGAGAAAAAAAGAACAAAATGGATGAGTAGAAGATACCTATGGAGACAGCAATGATAAAACATGATGATGAAGAACAGAAAAATTAATAGAACAAAATATGGAAGATGCAGAAAGAAAGGAATAGAAGAAAAAAGAGGAAAGAAAAGGAAGAGGAGGAGAAGAAGGAGAAGAAGGAAATGACGGAAAAGAAGGCAACAACAATGGCATAATATGACTCAGTAGAACATTGCAACCTGGAGAAGTACAGGGCTCCTACATAATCTAGGTACCTTCACAGAAAGCTCTTCAGGATGTTACCAAAGGCACAGATAGAAGGAAACCAGCTATTGGGGAGGTTATTCAATGACCAAAGTGTAACTTGTTCAGGGCAATTACCGTGCCGAAATTGTTTCCTCGTCGCGTCTGCGTAACGAAATTGACAGTCATAAGGCAGGATGGGTCAAACAAAACAGCCCCATTTCTGAAATAGCAGGAACTCTTCGTACGGTCCTTTGTTACGACTTAGTTGTCTTGTCTGTTAATATTCAAACAATTCTATTCACTCACACATGCTGACTAAGGGGTGCAACTCCAGGACATTTCAGGAAATATCTGCTGCTTTATGGGGATTGCTCACTCACTGCAAAGAGGGCATGCATTCATGAATCCACGAGGTTGGGTCTAGGATCGAGCTGCATTTCCCGACCATTCTACATTGTACTTTCAAGTTGTAAATGAATCGAGCTGAATGCTGGTCCATTCAATTCTGAATTGACTTGGCAAACCCCTGACCCCTGGACAAAACACCTGACCCCTGGACAAAACACACACAAACACACATACACACACACAGACAAATGTACAATGTATGCAGTCCCAATCTTCCACAATGTTCACAATGCTATACTAACTTCACGGCTGACATTTGAACATCTATATCACTTTCATACCCCCCAAAATTATGATGAAGAACAATGACAAAATAACCGTTGCAATAACAGGAAATCCTGGTTATGAAGAAGAGGAATTTGGGGGGAAAGTAGACTGGTATTATGACCTGATGAAACTGTAAGCAGGAAATGAGAATTCTCTCTTTTTTCTATCTCTCTCGTCAAGGAAGGCAAGCTTTTAAAAAATGAAGCTTACTTCTTTCTGTTTTTAAAAACATACATTTTGCAGTTGCTACATATGCACACACATCTGGAATCTATCTATCAAGCAAAAGAGCCCATACATGCCGTTGTCTTGTAGCATCTCGACTGCATTTCTCCTGCATAAACCTAGGCCACTTCTACGACCGTTCATACAGTAACTTGTTAGCACGTAACCGAATACCTGTCACTATCCAATGTTCCACAATCCCATTTCCATTCTATATCAGTAAGAGGAATATTGAAGGTAATCAAGATGATTTAATATGATGATGAAAAGTAACAGCGGAAAGAAGATAATGATAATAATAATGATAACAATGACCATAATCGTAATTACAATCATCATCAACAACATAATAACAATAAAAATATTGAATTACAATTATCACTATCATTAAGATTATTGTAGTATTAGTATCATCATCATTAATATGACTTCCCTTCCTCCATACTGGTATCCTTTCTGGCCTCCCCCCCCCCCCCCCCAAACACACACCATCACACCAGCTCCAAGATATGAACAGAGTATGGATGACACCTAGGGCACACTTATGGTCTTATCACAGAGTCAGACGTAGCACTAATAGTAGTAATGAGTGAATTTCTATTCAGTGCTTACATTTCAACCATTGCTAAACTTCAGCATCATCTCTGCTCAACTGCAAATTTTTATCACTTTTTTTTTTCTTTTGACTGTAACCATGGATGACAGCCCACTAATGTGATGGCAATAAAATGGCCGCTCAAAGTTGGGAAATTTTCGTAACTTTCCTCTGCCTTGGCTAGTTACATACCAAGCATTATGGAATAACGGTAATACACAGGAGGAAGTCGTGGAAAGAGTAAAACTATTTAGAGCTTGTTGGTTTTGCATGAATAGATAAATGAGGTATAGGTAGCATGTACAATTCCAGTGCGTTTTGCCACTATGAAGTGCTGTTTTCAAATCAGCCACACATTATTGCATTTGGTTCACCTACTCGGAGACAGAACACAAGTGGACATTAAGTGTATCATGCAATTTTCTGGTCAAAAGGCACTGTGGCAATTGTAACTATCGGAGCAATGTCCGTTTATTGTGAGCGGACGTTATAACTCTGGGCTTAGCGGATCGCACGACCGACCAAGCGTGAGCAGAATGCGAGAGTGGCCGCGAAGCGCACAGACTTCCTTCAAGCGAACATTGAAATGTGTGTCCTTGTGTCTACACAATGGTAGGACACGCAAGTATTTCCTACAAAGTCTGACATGCCTAAGACTCTACATACTCATCATTTCACGCTCTGTGGATTTTATCCCCTACCATACCAAAAGCTTCAGACTTTGTACATATCTACTTCTGTGAGCACATCTTCATCTTTCAAATAGCCAAGGCCTACTGTACGACACACAAAACTTCCTTTTTCAATTCGACTTTTGCCTAACAAAGTATCTTTACTTCTACATGACTGACTCTTTGACAAATATGGATGGAAATACAGTGTTTTAGACTTCTTTCTGTCTCATGTGTGTAATTTGGAAACCAACAGCTTCATAAAAAGCTATGTGCAACGTTATCTCAGATCTTAAGACACGACCAATGACTCAAGATTTCGAGAATGCAAAAGAAACAAACCAACATGCGATGCTATGAATACCTATACAATGCCATAAACGTAACTGTGATTTCTCTGCATCTATACTTTGCATTGCCTCCTTTATCATCTTCTAGAATTTCTCCTTGTCCCTGGGCTTCTATGCAGGCTGCATGTACACCATGGCGACAATGTCTCATTAGATACGTCCCCTTTGCTCTCCGCCCTTTGTTTATCTAATTAGTGCGATCATTTCCGAGAAGGCAAACGAAAAATGGGTGGTGGCAATTGCTGGCATCTCTCCCTACGCCCTGATCCAGTTGCCAGGGTCTAACGGAGGAGATGCACGCAAGCGGCGCACAGGTATACCTCAAACTTCCTGGTTGCCGTATTGGCCCAGCTTGCGCACTCTGCCGCCGCAGCATTCAGTAAAAGTCAAGGAAGGTCTGTTCTAACTCGCACACTCTCTCCTCTGGAGAAAGGAAGCACTCGAGGGTGGGGTTAAAAATAGTAGGATAGACGGGCGGAGAGACAGAAACAAAATCACTACTTCCTCCTCCTACTACTGTGGATAAATCGCAAAATCAAGAAGACTATCAACGATGAATTCCATACATGAGTAAAAATAAATAATCAAAATACTCTATGGCAAATTGATCATGATGACAGACATTTTACATTTAACTTTTGTCCAACTCATTGCTACATAATCAAATGTTCAATGAAATTATGCTGATTAACATTTTTACATTGGCTGTTTTTATCCATAACTCATATCTGAGAACTATTTTGAAGCATTAAAGCTGGTTTTTTTCTTTCATCTGTAAATGGTAAACGGTGGCTTTAATCCTTCAACGATGAGACTGAATGTCAACTTGTTTTTATCTTTGAGATATTTATCGCCCGGGGCCACATGTTGTAAACAGTGGAAATTGATTGCAAGATTGATATTAACCATAAATCACGGGGCTGACACAGTATCAAACAAACCGACAGTCATCTCCAACTCTTCAGTGACAGGGCGGTGCCTGGGACTGATGTCGCCCTCGAGACATCCATTCTTGGAAACGGAATTCCGCAACACCTTGTCATCATCGTCTATATAACCTGGCAGGAAGGTATAATTCAGTACAGTCGCATTCACACACACACATACACACACACACACACACATACACACAGAATTACAGTTTTTGAAAGTAGATTATTGTAACATGACCTGAAGAAAATGTTTAAACTCTTTTGCATGTGGACACGCAACAACTGCTAACTCCCACGATATGCATCGCAATGCGAAAGTTGGTCCCGCCTGATATCGTTCGGAAACTCTCACGATAATTGCCCTAGCATGGCATGTATGAATGGCACATCTTAAAGGTAGGGGATACCTTTTACAGACCTCCCAAAATGCAGCAAAACATTAAATATGAACCTCAGGGGACTTGCTGAGGCCACTGCTTAGAAATTTGGAAGTCAACAGTTATCTAAAATTTGAATAATGCACAAAACTCAACTACACGTACTCAGTAGTTCTGTGTGTCAGCCACACTTAAGCCTTTTTGTTGCATTCTTCTGTATTTGTGAGCTATAAACACAAATCTAAAAGTACAAGAGCTGATGTAATAACATATAGAGTGTGTGGCAAGAATGTATGTAGAAATGTTTGTAAGTGTTGATGAACTTTCTTCACAAAATATACATGATGGACACACATGAAGTACATGGATCTGCAAAGGTAGCCTAGTAATGTACTGGAATTTACAGTGAGCCCCGAAAACAATTCAATTCAAAATCTAACGGTCAAAAAAATGTACTAAATGTTACCTTCCACTTTCAATACTTTATGGGAGTTTCTAAAATGATACTCTCTTCAACATACCACTGTATTTATACAACTCTTCATTTAAGGCATGCAAATGGGATTCCTTACCTTTAAAGACACCATCAATTTGTTAAAAATAATACCACGATGCAACTCCTTACACTAGGTGTGCATACTCGGGTGGCCTGTGGTTATGCTGCGGCCATTGTTTAGGCATGCACTGTCGAGAGATTCAAAGCTTTTCATTCGCAGCCCAAGTAATTTATTTATTTTTAAAATTTTTTTTTGGCCATGTGTGAACGGTTTTCACATCCGGATGCAAAACTGCTAACTCCTGTGTGTGGATGCAGCTGGTGCATTCAGTCTGAATCAAGCATGTGTAGAATCAAGTGGAATGCAAAATGTGCACACAGGAAGTTGTGTGTTTGTGTGAATGTGAGCATGTTTGTCTTTGTGTGTAAGAGATTCTGTGTGTGTGTTTATTTGTGTGTGTTTATGGGGGGGGGGGGGGCGAGTGGAGGCCAGATGTAGAGTCACTGTTATTTACTCGTAATTGTTAGGGTACCGTCTCCACGCATCCTTCATAATGAAGTGCTTTTTCAACATTAATTGACGATTTTGTTTTTCCCCTTCTACTTACAGTCGGCCAACAGGTTGGTAAACTATGCAGTCAATTAACTCCAGCTGTGACCAAATGCTCCGTGCATTAAGAGTTTTATTTGGTTAATTGATCGAGTTCCATGGCAACACTGACACAAACGGAAAAGGCAAATGCCTGACGAGGAACTTGAAATTAATAAAAACATCCTCCAGGAGAAAAAAAAAAAAATAAGCGCACGGCCAAGTGGTTAAGACAATGGTGCCCTTAATAAGAAACTTATGAGTTCAAGCACCACGTGGCATTACGTTATAATAAGCCCTGTTGTGTGTGATTACTGCCCCATACATCTTCTATTATATAGTACACTGTCCTCAAATAAGTACAACCAGCTACTGTATACGCCATATATTTCGCGAGTGTAAATTTTCGCAAATTGGGAATTGCCGACGATTTCGCAAGTGGTTAAATTCGCGATCGTGGAGTCCTGTACTGAACGAAGAAATATATACGCGTACGTTAAATTCACATCGAGAATAGAGTTGATATTTTCGCGTGTCTTTAATTTCGCGAATAGCACCCGACTCGCGAAATTCGCGAAAATAAGAACCTCGCGAAATATTCGGCATATACAGTACCTTTCCTTACTGTAGTGCTGGCTGAAGTGACACACACTTACACACCTGCTCAATCATAATTGATATACATTCTACATTACAAATCAAAATTGTGTGAGGATGCAAATTTTGTCACAGGAACTCCAATCTGCAGAAATTTATTCATTCATTTATCCAGATATTTATAGATCCATTTACTTAATTCTTTGTTCAATTATTCATTAATTTCATTTTTACTCAAAATCAAAGAATATTTGTAATCACAACATCAACTCCTCATGAAATTCAAATCATTCTGCACTTACTGTAGTGATACTGACAGTATGTGCACCACTCCTTACCCATTGGATACAAACTTATTCCTCCCAAGCAGCAATACACATGACCCATATTTTCCCTACAAAAGCAAGATCTATTAACATTTCATGCAGGGCTGTCTCCTTTCTTTCTACATTTTTTTTTTCTTTTTACTATTTCTTCTTCTTGTTTTCAAAGACCTTCCTAGCAAGGTCATTGCTTATAGGGCCAGATGGTGAGCGTTCCCGAGGTTTGAATTACGAAAAACGATCACACAGCGCGGAAACCAGAGTCCCACCATGCTGGTATGTTTGCCTGTTCATGCTCACTACTTCCTACCCCACGTCCCTCTCGTTATGACCAACAACAAACAAAAAGAAAGAAAGAAGAGAAGAATATATATAATTACATATATGAATACATAAATGTATATAATGTGTATGCATGTGTGTGTGTGTGTGTGTAAGTGCGTGTGCATTCATTGGCTCAGAAACATAATGTGCTCGGAGTAGGTACATTTGTACATTGTACTTCATTTTAAAGCCCCACAGTGGTTTTCAAAAGCTTGACATTTTTAAAATCTAAAGAAAAGAGACATTTATGGAATAATTTCCTATCTTTTTCTGTAATCAATTGAAAGAAATATGACAAAACACAAAGGCAGGAAAGGTTTTGAACTTCCTTTACAGAAAAGCTTCGGAAAAAAAAATGGAAACGGGTAATGTTAACAGAGTAAGAAATACTTTTTTTTCCCTTCTTTTCGAAAAGACTACATAAAAATTGGCATAGGATTTGACACTAGAGTGGACCAGTGTATACCAAGTGAAGATGCCAGCCAAGCCCTGCACCCGTAAACTTGCAATTTTGATGGGATTCCACCTCTTTACGTGATGGGTGGCTAATACCGAGAGGGGAAAGGGAGAGTGAGATGCAGTGCTGCAGATTTCATTTCCGGAAGAAGTTGCGCGCATCCTCCCGAACCGGGCTCCCTATTCTAGTGACAATTGAAGCTGACACGGGAAAGCTGAGGAAGTGGGTTCCTTTGACAAGGGTAAGACGCTTTTTCTGATTGTATTGCATCCCAAAATACACCATGAGAAGGCACCATCCCCATCTTCTGTACCTTTTTACCCCCCTCCCCCACCCCCATCCCTCCAAGTTGCTGCTGCCAGGTTGATGTTAATGATCGTTGATGGGAGTAGAACTTTTCTTCCTGCACCGTGTCGCAGAGAAGATGCGGGGTCACTGTTTACCGCCAACAGCTGATACAATATTTGAACGTGACAGCAGGAATTAATGCCCGGAACGGGCGAACATGGCGCTGGTGTTCCTTTTAATTAGAGAGAGGGAGAGGGGTATATGGGAGGGAGAGGGCAAGTAAATAAGCTTTACAGCACATCTACCTATATCTTCCAAGATATTGCATTCTACAACCTGCGATGCACCTGTAGTGCACCATTAACCACATCACAGCTCCCAATCTGCTCCATTTTATTGCATTCTACACCCTGTGATACACCATTATCTACACCACAGCTTGCTATACATCCTATCATATTCCACATCCTGATACACCATTATCTACACCATAGCTCCCTACATACTATACATCACATTCTACACCCTGCAATACACCTGTTTTTCACCATTACCTCAACCACAGCTTGCTATCCCTTCTAAACTATGGTGCTCTACACCTTGTGATAAATCAGGGATACCCTGTGATCTTCATCATCATCCTACACATATGAATGGACAGTCTCACTCAGTTCGTACTCACTGGCCCTTTATACCCACAACTCAGAAAATTGTACCAAGGGGCATTGGCATGAAAGAGGCCCGAGATATGCTATAAGAAAATTAATGCTTTCCAAAAGAAAACAAATAAGGTTTCCATGGAAACCATGATGTTGTTTCAGGCAGATGGTGCATGTGGAGTTTTCACACTATAGTCTTCGGAAGATAGGGTCCCACCCTTAACCCCATGCCCTCTGCAAAATGATGATTCGGTACAATTCAAAAATCTTGAACATGGCTTTTTTTTTTTTTAAATTAGCCAAAGTTATCTCGTTAGACATTTAGGTATGCAAGAGATCGGGATGACTACTAAATCATCATCAATATTTCCATCATCACCATGATCAGCATTTAAATCTCTTCTACTTGAAATCTGCTCGCCTACACACAAATACAACTCATACGCACACACGCACGCTTGCACGCATGCCACACAACATTCCCCAATGTGCTTTGAACATGAAGTTCGTCGACATGTTGGGGTCACAGTATGACATTCTGGGCAGAAGATTTATTGCCCTCTGTTCGACAATATTTCTTCTCGTTATGGCAACTGGAGGCTCAAAGCAGCACAATTTCATTTTTCCTAGCACATTTTACCTCCTCAGTTCCTATCGATATAGAGAGAGAAAACTATGTAAAAATACATCGCCAAGATTTGTTTTTGCACATCTTCACTCGTCATCTGCGAAGCCACATATTTTGGGGGGCCACATCCCCAACTCGCACGGAAAGGCTAAAAAACAATACCCGGGCTGACCCAAATATTTTTCGAGATGACATTTCCGAACAGATTTCAAACAGAGTTGCAAATTGCGAGGGGATGGATAAGAAAATGGGTCAATTTCCCCGAAGGAGACGATGAAAAAGGGAGAGCTCTTAAGCCCCGCGACTGTGCCACGAAAGAGATGAAGAAACGAGAGATTAACTTGACATGTACACACTAATCATTCATGCATTATTACATAAAGACAGCTTGAATCGCCGCGCTATTAAAATTAAAACGACCCGGGGCTGCATTTCGGCCGCAAAAATGGGTCACATGCTGCCACGAGAGTATTATTCTAGTGCACGCTGCACTTCATACCATTTGCCCGGAGCGGTCATGTTTGTCACTTCCTTCACATGATGTCACATGACCTTTGGTGCACGTTAACTCTTTCCATGCCCCCTTACCCCCAAATATATGAACCAAACCTTCCATTCCCACTAGTCTGCAGCCTTACATGTTCTCTAAAAATTGCTACAAAACTGAAGAACCATCCAATTTGCTAGTGATCTAATACAAAATAGTATGAAGACCAGTTTTTTTTTTTTTTATGCTGCTATGACAGGCGAGGATTTCACAGCCCCTTGTATGGGTCAATAGCTCTCCCTGGTGCATGCAACTTGTGCAGCAGTTCCGAGACATTTTTGTCCGAGATTTATGAGGCAGG
Source organism: Diadema setosum (assembly GCF_964275005.1). Taxonomy (NCBI): domain Eukaryota; kingdom Metazoa; phylum Echinodermata; class Echinoidea; order Diadematoida; family Diadematidae; genus Diadema; species Diadema setosum. The sequence goes on along the minus strand of NC_092688.1, from coordinate 45,738,721 downwards.
AACCGCGACACCGGAATCGAATAACGAGAACATCATCTAAACATTGCAGGTGATGTGACACACACACGCAGGAAATGTGGCCCAGATAATTTATGCAGAGCGGTGGCAAATTGCAGCCCCACTGGAGTCGAATTCTCAGAAAAACATGATTCCATGATACATGTACTTCTTCCTGGCTATGTTTGTGTGATCAAAGTTCCTGTATATCAAACCAAGGAGGATGCAATTTTTTTTTGTTTCCTGTCCTGTCTGAACATGCATTCCAAAATGAGAATAAAAATGTTTGTTTCCCTAACTCAAGCAGCTTCTTTTTTAATGAAATAGGCTGAAACTATCTTGTCATCTCTGAATTGGACAATAAGCTACTAGAGTGAGCTGCAACACACATACACTCACACACACGCACAGATATGTACGATTATGTTTGTGTGTATATACACACATACACTGTATAATCACTATGCCGTACACACAGAGATCATTACAACGCATTATGCGACACAGTGTAGACAAATAATTTATTACCATTTGAAATATTTAAAAATTAGCAAATTAACTAAAGAGGAATGGTGAAGAAGCTCCAGAGCTATTATAATCATAAGGTATACTTCACTATAATATAATCAAATGGACAATCAGGTAAAATATAAACAAATAAAAAGAAAAAAACAGCCACTTGGAAAACTTTAGAAGAAACAGTACAGGAGATGTAGTGGTTTAGTGGAAAGGTCAACGCACCCTTGATCAGGAGGTCCCTGGTTCTATATTACCCCCTTTCAGCCAGGGTTGTGCCCCTAGGCAATGCACTTTGTCCTCATTGATTATCGTCTTTCAGAGAATTGACTCTGACCTATATTTGAAAGCCTCCTTAGCAAGTACATTGCATTTATTGCAAAATTAATTCAAACTCACACTGAATATACATGTAATTTATAAACTCAATTTTTTGTTCAATTAGCTTGAGTCTCCCTCATCATCAGTTTGTATTATAGATGAAAAGACATAATCACAAACAGGTGACCTTGCATTCAATGAATTAATTTCATCAGAAATAATTCTTTTGGGATGCCTCTTAAAAACTAAATTAATGCCTTGCAATAAAGTTGTTCAATACCTTATTCTTTTCTCTCTCTTTTTTTTTTTGATAGGAAGAATCTTCAAAGTTTTGTCATTCTCACAATGTTGTTAAAACTCTTAGAATAAGTAGCATATAGCCACTTATTACCACTTTATGAAACCATCGAACCAAAGCCATTTTGTTTGCAAAGGTGCAACATTTCAAGTTTCTGTCATACTGACTGATGTTAAATGAACATTGAAAGTGAAACTGGGAAAGAAATTGATGGGGAGGGAGGGGGGGGGGGGGGGGTAGGGAGTCTGTAGATGAAACCTGATTCTATGTTTATTGACTTTCCAAGACTACTTCATTTGTTTTAAGGCTGATGAAGCAGGAACGGCGGAATGGAGTTTCAGTTTGTGGAGGAAATCACTAAATGACCGAGTTCACCCGGATTTCAGAGTTATCAATATTTTCATTTTTTTTTCTGTTACCATTTAGCACAACTTGCTCTACTTTTCATGGAGTGTGCATACATGATGTACTATGCTGTTGCTAGGACACAGACAGAAATAAAGAATAACTGCAGAATGATGAAAACCCTTTCTATTCTGTTCATCACAGTTCATTTTATATATCAGACTACACTTCAACATGGCGTCGTATTGCACTTTGAGGTCTGCATACTCTCTATGAGGGAAGGTGGACAAGGTAGCTTTGATAGATTACAGCATGCATACAGAAGGTTGAAGGTGCCACCCCTGTGTGTATAGCACCATGTTTACATTACAGTCAAACATTTCCATAATGCATACACAATGTCAATCCATCATGTCTTGTCAAATCCTCAGAGACAGAGAAGTCCCCCACCCCCATTCTCCATCCCTCTACCCCTCTCCCCCTCCTACGCATCCCTCTTTTCCATCTCCTACTGTTGTTCTTCCATGGCTGTATTGATTGATCTGCTGCCATGGCAACCACAAAGTTACACACTTACACATCACGAGTGATGACCACAGTGCTGCTTATTACATTTGATCCGGACAAGTCCTTAGTCCCATGCCTTCCTAGTCATGTACCATCTATATTGTACACTGGTTGCACACCAACATTGGCTGCTCCTACATGTATGTTTGCAAAGCAGTCATCACAGCCATAAACATTCTTTACCTTGGTGATTTCACCTCGGAGTACAGTGTACCAAGTCGATGACATCCATTTTAACTACAAGCCAACACTTCAGTTGTTCAACCCTTCCCTCTATCCCCTTTTCCTCTTTCCATCCCTCCCTCCTTCTTTCTCCATCTCGTTCATCCTCCCCTCTTCCCCTCGTCATGCTGTGTGCCAATGGCCAGCCCACAGAGCAACCTCCATGATAAAACACACACTCTACATCTGCCATGGTACAAAAGGAAACAGCAGGATAATCAGAGGACCAATGGTGCAACTTCCATTCTTCCCTGCTATAAGACCACCATCATTCATTTCACCAAATGATGCAAGGATCGATCTCTTTCACATTACCAGTATATGGAAAATACAAACTGCCATATCTCTAATCAGCTATGATTATTGACACACACACAAGGAGCCATTAAAGATAGACATTTTTCATCACGGGGAAACAGAAAAGACAACCCCCCAACATTCAGTTAGAAATACCAAAGGTTCCATACTTTTTCCTTTCATATTCATCCATCCCTTTCGGCTGAAAGAGAAAACCCTGGGGATAACTGGGTATTTTGAGGAGAGGACGGGAGTATTGAGCAGGGGGTGAGGGAAAAACAACAAGTGCAGAGAAACAAAACAATAATGAAGATCTTAATGAAGAGGCAAAGCGGGCAGTCTCACTGGGGGGATGCCAGCTTTTCTCTCTCCACGTTTTCTCTCATTTCACTTTGTGCCCGCGAGTATCAGACAACATCACATGCCAGGCATTCCACTGCTGGAGGACGACAGGCCAGGGAAAGAGATGCCGTAGGACCGTGTTCTCCCAGCATCGCAGCAGGGATGCGGGCAGGAGGGGGCTGGAGCGAGCTGCGGAAGTCTGTGTTCACATCGACAGTGCCAGCATCTTGCCGCCGTGGCAACGAGATGGAGAAAGGAGGTGGAGTATAGACATTTTCACGGAAGTGGATGACATCTGCTCAAAAATCCTCCTTCTGTGTAGTGCAGACATGTGCGATTGATACGCTGGGCAAAGTCTCATTGCTGCTGTTGTTCTTTGGGATTTTTTTTTTTTTGGCTGAAACTAATTTGCGAATTTGGACAGCAGCAAAATGTAGCACTCCTTCCCCATAATTATGGTCACCTTGCTCGCAGAGTGAAATAATGATACATCTTGTGCAAACAGGTACCACTTTGCAAGGAGACAATGTTGGTCATGACAGTACAGATTGTATTTTGGGGGACATCATGGTTTCTTTTTAGACCAATTTTCATGACTTTTGTGACACTACACATTTATCACTGTAAAGCCACATTATTTGAGTCCATTTTGTTGCATTTTTTTTTCTTAATCCTTCTGGCGACAAAAGCACTCAATAGTACAGACATCTATTCTATCATCACAATCTTGTTTGAGGTCTTTGAGCCAGCACTGAAGAGATAATCCCTTGTTTACTTTCTTCATCATCCTCTTAGTTGTAACATCTTCTTCCTACATGAAGACTTCATCTGAATTGCTGAGTAAAGATGCATGTGAACTTTCCCACAAAAGTCTTGATGTGTGAAGTGATCAGATCACATGCAGCTGCCTCCAGGAGGAGGGGGCTACCACTTTAACACAAACAACCTTAAATATCGCCCGGACTTGAAGGTCAAGATTTGCATGATGTCTATCCTGTTGAAGAGCTATACAAGAGTAACTTTGATGCGCCCTTGCACATTGGTGAGTGGGTGAGAGGCATTCTCCCCAGACCTGTACAAAACTGTATACATCTCCTCATAAAAATGCAGATATGATTAGCGAGGGGGATTTTGCTGCGTTTGGAGGAGGTTATTAAGGGGTTTACATCTCTCGGTTGCGGCCCTCCCGTTCTCTCGGGTCTGAACACATTGTCTGTCGTGGCAGGCTACCATTCTGTGAATGTCTACCAAACAGCCTTGTGGCCGCCGTAACCCTGCTGTGTGCATTGAACGCTGACAACAATTTGGCTCACTGCCGTCTTCCAACCACCCAAGCGAGCATTCGACCTTTTTGCTTTTTGTTTGTTTGTTTGTTTGTTTGTTTGTCTGTATTTCTGTCTCTCCACATATATCGATGGACCTGATTTAGCTTTCAGAAACAGCTCTAAATGTATGCATTCCCTTCAAACTGTCATTCATAAGCCGCCCCATTCTATCCATCCACACTGTCCCGAAGTGGATAGCAAAACAAAAACAAAAATAAAAACAAAAAACAAAAAACAAAAAACAAGTCACGACCTCCCATCCGAACCTCACTTCACCGAAACCAGATGGGCATATCAGCCTGCCTTGCTTCCCCATGTACTAAGAATTCATCCCACGAATTCATAGCAAAATTTCTCAGCCCGCTCTCCGATGCAACGCACCACTCCCATACCTTGATTTGATGAGGGGTTTTTCGTCAAAATGCCAGCGACTGGCTGTAACCCCCCAATTCTCCAGTGCCATGTTGTAGCCCCACCCGACACAAGGCACAATTAGACAGAAGGGCACTAGCGAATCCAACTCCATGCCTCGAGTTCAAGGCCACCACTAGTCTCCACAATCAGACCCTATCCACTGCCATATGTCAAAGCCATCAGGATCTTGAAGTCAAAGACACTGGAGAAATGCAAAGGAGATGGAAGTAGCACAGGAATCATCGCATTTACCATAAACCCAGCTGGTTTGTCTCCATGTGACAGCAAGCCAAGATAAGCGAGAGAGAAACTTCCATGAGTAAAGATGCAAACAAACTCCTGGTTGGTAGACTATACATCATTGAAGGAAAGACTTCCTCAAAAGGAACACACACACACACACACACACACACACACAAACACACACGCACACAAACACATGCACATTTGAAATGTATATCGTTCCTCCTTTCCGCTGGACGACGTTTCGAGAGGTAAACCAACCCCTGCCAAGGCATTTTTGCAGGCAGTAATGCAAGTCTGTTGCTCATCTGCCATCAACTGCTTGTACACGCACACACTGCTGCCGTGAGGACCAACTGTGTGGGACTATGGCGATACAGTTTATCGAGGGGGATGATACACAACTGGCCCTTGCACGGAAGACGAATGATGCTGCAAGATGGGAGTTGGATGTCATAACAATCGAGGCAGAAGCACCACTCTGCGGTGGGCAGCTGCAGCAGCAAAGACACAATTTCCACGAAACTGGCACACATTCAGATAGTGTGCCAACGAATATAAACAAAACAAAACAAAACACCCATTACTACATGCATTCAGGCAAGTCCGCGATACAAAGATTATCCACAGAACAACAATGTGGCGATGAGAAGAACAATACGAAAAGACCCGAGGATGAGCAAAACTCTGGCAGGGCTGTTCAATCAATAAATGTTTTTTGTAAAATCCAAAGTTTAATTATAAAATGGCAAGCCACCAGGATACCAGGATATTCTGAACAATTGGACCCCATATCGGGCAGAGACACCAACACAAATTAACCTAAATAAAATCCTGTACATATACACTGTAGGGACTTAACAAAACAATTGCTTTTAGATATAACTAACGAAAATTGAGTTGCCAACACAAAAATTCAATTAGAAAGGCCGCTGCAATGATCTTACATGACCGAATGTACAGTGTATGTTGTATTTAAGCTTTTTCAATGTATACTGTAGATGTGGTTAATAATCTTCAGCAAAACAGACATATTTTGCAAGAATTGTACATTTAGGCCTATATATCAGATAAATTACAAAAGGATTGGCACACAAATTGTAAACATTCAAAATTGTTTGAGAATGTAATATAAAGAATGTGACATAATCCCACGTCATTGGGGATTAAAGGGATCGTATAGTTTTGGTTGAGACCTAATTTCAGGTTTCTGACACTTTTTGGTGAGATAATGAGAAACCTTTTATGAAATATGAAAGAGCATGTAATTCTATGAGGAATTCAACATTTATTTGATGAAAATTGGTTTTGAAATGGCTGAGATATCAAAAAAAGAGTGATTCTAATAAAGTGTGGGACCCACACTTTATTACGATCGTTTTGTTTTACTTTGTTTTTGGATGTGTCAGTCATTCCAAACCCGAATTTCATCAAATAAACTTTGAATTCCTCTTAAAATGGTATGCGCTGTACTATAGCATTTAAGTGTTTTCTTGATATCTCGCAAAAAGTTAAAAGCCCAATTCTCATCTCCACCAATACTGTACCATCCCTTTAAAATCTTAGACTAAGTAGAAACATGAATGATAATAACAAAGACCAAGAATGTTTTGTCACACAATATTAAATGTCAATAAATTTCTCTGGAAGCATGTGGCCAACAGGACACATTTTTTGCAACTCAATTAACTGGGTTATTCTTTCATCATCACTTCTGAAATATCAACCATCAATCACACACACACACACAGTGAGAAGAGATGCTGTGGATATGAATTTATGAATAAATGCCCAACGGTCACCAATGACCCGAAACCTTCGTCCGATATACTGAATAACCTTACCATTTGTGCAACGGAGAGCATTTATGCACATAACAATGACTCGGTCTTGGGGGTAGCCTAATTATGCCTTTCTCTGAAAGCGGGGCAGTTATTAGTCTTTACAGTCAAACTCCCTAATGATCATTTAGGAAATAGGAACAGACTGAATGGTAAAAAGGGGACACGATGCAAAAAAACATATCACACCTACAAACTTCTCCAAAGTATGACACTCTTGAATTCTAAAAAAACCTATACTCTGGCAAAGTTTGAGCAGTAATCTCAAACTAAGACGCTCATTTTTATATCATTGGCTACATCAACACCTTGTTAAGCAACAATATAGAAAATTGGATCTAAACCCTTTGTAATTTCAACACCAGGGGCAACTTTCCCATGGACGGTAAAGCTTTATGCATATCAAATTATGCAAGTTGAATGAAAGAATATCTTCAAACCACTGAACACAAGCAATACAAGGCTTGGATATCTTTGCAATCAATTCTGGACGTAAACCACCCTAACATAAACAAGCCCTCATGATTTTAAACTCTTTTGAGTCTTATGCAGTGGCCTACCCTTACATACTGTAGCTTCACATCTAATGTGGATTCCCTTCAATCCTCAAAACACATCACATATAATTCACCAGTGAGGTCCAGGATATGGCTCTGTTTAGCCACAACTCAATCAATCGGGAATCAATAATACATAATTCAGTCGACCAACACCAAACACGAACAGCGCTGCTTTCAAGAGTGTGGTTGCTTCGCACATGTTAGAATGAAGCACAATTTTTTTCCACAAGGGACTCCAAAATATAAACACAATCAGTCAAAAACTTGACAAGGGTGGGGTTTTTGTGTGTGTATTTTTTTTTTCTTTTGATAACTGTGTTTACAACCCCACCTGTCTACATTCCACTGTACAAGCATGGAGCAACAAGAAAGAGTGCTCAACATATTTCTAGCAATTTAAATAGATCATCCTGAACTTATTTCATAAATAATCTTGACAAACTAGTAAAATGTTTCTCAATATAAAATTACGATACTATCTGCTGATGATTTTGAAAATGAACAAGTCTGCTGCCAAGAACATTAACAGCGTTCTCTCTTTATTTTTGTTTAATAAAGTAGCCCTTTATTCATTCATTAAAGCTGTCAAATCTGACTTTTGAGAAATCAGAGTCATGTCTGAAGTTGTTTTTTTTTTTGTCTACTATCACAGACTCAACTTCCTCCTGCAGCTTGAATCCTGGGACTGCAAACTGAAGTGACCATAAATAGCACCACGGGGGCAGAGTACTGACCAAACAAGAAGGGTCAATGAGTCTGCCACATGCTCTTTAATATGCACAAACATTCTGTAGGTGTAGTACACATGTCTACATATTCTCTTTCACGTACAACCTCCATCAATCTCTCTTTCTTTCAGTCCTTCTTTCGTTCTTCATCTTACTATCTATCCATCCATCTCCTTGTCTCGCATTCTCAATGATGTTTTCCTTTGGTGTATATTTCTCATGAATGAGCGTACTTCTTGACCCCAGTGAGAGTTGGTACAGACTCTCATGCCTCACCATCCACCATGACACTTGACACATGTTCCCTACCACCGATCAGAGCCTCTATTAGCCACTGTTGTCAAACAGCCCTCCTTATCGAAGTTGGTAGGAAAAATATTATGACAGATGAGGTTTGTATGTTCCACATTGTCGTGTTTGTTTCTTTAGCATTCAACTACCAATCAGTGGCAATGCTGACATTGTCAAGTAAAGATGATGATGTGGATGATAATAATAAAAAATTATGACGATACTGATAATGATAATGATGATATGATGATGATGATGATGATTATGAACATGATGATGAAGATAATAATGATAATGAATGCAAGTTCTGGGAAAGTAAATCAACTAATTGAAAACCAAACACAACATGAATATAATACACCACTTTTTTAACTTTACATTAACATGAGAGAGCATAGCAAATGAAATGTGTAGACAAGGCACAAGAGAAGGAACATAATCTGTTTTTACACACACACATAAAAAATCCTATACACAACATTTTACCACTCTTTATCCACAGCAAGATTTGTTTATATTCAAACTTTCGCCCCTCCATGTGATCCAGATATACGAGGATTGTCTCATCATTGGAAGCCACAGTAAACTTTACTCGGTATATCTCTCAAAGTCCCATTTCATAGACTCATCCACATAAGACCTTTCACTGAAATAAGGCATCCATACAAGTGACATGTAGTGTGCATACAGTCAATGCCATGAAGCCAAATGAAATGTTTCCCACTGAATGTTTTCTGTTCCCTGAGAAGCTTCTTTTCTTCTTAATCAACCATATATCCAACGCTTAAATTCTTTGCAAATGACTTCATCTTTGTGCATCTGAGAACTGTTCAGTTTAGTCTTCCTTGTCAATTCTCACACCAACAGCTAGCTTTCATTTTAGCCATGACAGTCTGTCCACCTCTTGACAACTTAAAGGAAATGGACATCTATGCAAAAAGAGAAATAGAGGGAGACTGGATTTCATGGGGGGGGGGGGGACAATAATCGTCCAAAGTCTTGCATGGGATAGCAAACCCACTGCAAAGTGGGGATAGATGTCATTTCTTCTTTTGGTTGACCTCATAACCACAAAAACCTCAGGGACAAGAGGGTATGGAAGTAGGGTATTTGTCATATATTGAAACGGGAGTGGCAAGAAGTTACAAAAATAGACAGTAAAGATGAAAAGCTATGAATGAAAACAGAAGAGAAGTGTAGATAGCCTTTGAATTCAGATGGAACATGAGTCATTAAAACTCCTTTGATAGTAAACTCTATTGAAACATAAAAATCCCCAACACAACTTTAATAGCATGCAAACATCATTTATAAACTCTCTAAGAAACTCTCTGCATGATGCAGGTGGCAAATTTGTTATCACATTTTAATTTTATTAAGAGAAAGGCACCATCTAAAGAATAAACATTACTTCAAGAAAATGGGCCTTATAGTCTGAATAGCGCACAGGATGAATAACTAGGCCAGACTACCTGGATTTGAAAGCACAGGGAACTAATTTCTATGACTAAGTCCGGAGACCCAAACTGCACGAAATCCTTACAATCTGCTTCAGTCGCTGAAAGTGCATGATGACTGATGAAGGCGATTTTAATAAACACTTGTACCTACTTGTTGGCGCCATGCATTACATTAATGTGAACTGGCCATTGATGGAAGGTCTCTTGAACCCTAATTACAATCCAGGTTAATTCCTACATGTGAATAACCCCTAATGTGTGTGCCACTTCTCCAGCCCACCTGAAGTGTTAAACCACAATCATTACTTTGTGGATTCCACCTCCAGAGTGCCTGGGAAACACGTACAGTAACCACCATGCATCACATGTTCATACCACTTTCCTTTCCTTCTCTCAATCTTTTCCTCCCCTTCTCCTCTTTATCTCTATCTATCTATCTATTTGTCTATCTATCTGTCTGTCTGTCTGTCTGTCTCTGTCTCATGTTCACTGCCCAAGTTAAAAACAGAGAGTGAGAGATGCCATGGGAGAAAAAAATCAGAGTAACTGTCTGAAACTTTGCTCTCAGTTACTGAATGAGCAGTATCCATACAAACACACTTGCTTGTTTGTGTGTTTATGTAGGCCTATGTGTCATAGTTTTGTTTTGTTTTGTTCTGTTTTGTTTTGTTTTGTTTTCTGAGGGGGACAGCTGCCGAGTTTTTAACCCACCATCCTTTTTTGTAGGAAATCATGTGGGCCCAACCGTTCAAATGAACACCGTAAAAACACACATACGATGTAGTAAAACGACAAAAAAATGAAATGTTTGTGTCTGCAAGAAAAATTATATTCATCAATTTGATTATCAAAACTTTGAGTACACATACAGAGATTTCTGTTGAAGCCTTGCCTTTGAAAAGGTGTCACATGCCTTTTTTAGATCAACTCCGGGATGTTCCTACTACAAACCGACGAAATTTGACGGAATCATTTGACTAGTATATGGGATGTTTCCTTGTATACAAGGACCCCTATACCTTGTGGTATGAGTCAAACTGATGATTTAGAAATTGGTGTGTAGAAATCAAAGGGTACTGCGCTTTTCTGACAAGGGCATAGCATACTCCGGCAGGAGTCTATGGGAAGTGTGTTGCAGCAAAATCCTCAATGGTTAATACACTCAGCTTCAAGCATATTTTTGCCTTAAAATTTTCATGTCTCCATCAAACTAATGACATTTCCTCTGAATAGGTCTGTTTAACGTGTAGGAAGCGTGACAAAAGATGAGAACTGCCTCACCATTACAATCACAGCAACAACAACAAATACATACTGGCTACACTCATTCCTTCATTTCTGATTTTCTCATCAACCTGTTACGCATCCAAGGCGACATACTTCAGTGACCTTCGCGAAACAACGAAAGAAAAAACAAATGTGCGAGGAGAAGGTTAAAAATGGGGGGAAAAAAAGATAGTAGAGTGAACTTTTCAATCACACACGCACTGATTGTTCCCAACAAGGAAAGCTCGCAAGGTCTCGTTCGGTGATTGGCATTTGGAAGAGACGGAGTCTGCAACATTTGACATTTTCCCATAGATGGGTCAACTGACCGGGAAAAATGGACCTGCGTCATGCCCGCATTTGATTACATCAAGAGTAATCTGAAAACAATATCCCTGGCTGCTCTTTCCGAAATATCGCATAAAGCGAAGACGGCCAATCCAGCGAGGATAACGTGCGCAAGCAGCACTTGGGCACCATTTTAAAGGCTCTGCTTGTGCGGCATCTGCAGTCTGCTTTACGGAATCAGGCATTCGGGAATGATCTTTTGATGGACCATCGATATGAAGTGGTATTTGTCGTATTATTGCCATGGTCTGGAGTTCATTTTGGCGCGTGAGCAGTCTGCCGGCAAGGGCAGCTTAAATCCAGTGACCCAGTCATGTCATTGACAATTGTCAGCCGAGCCAATCAAACTAATTATTCCAGCAATCACGTTGACATCCACACCTCGCAGTTGCACTGCCAACAACACGGGGACGGATTCCCTCTTTCCAACTCCCTCCCTCCCTCCTCCCCCCCCCCCAATACATTCCTGAAATTTAACAAGTCAAGCCACTGCTTCAAAAGTACCTCTGAATCACACATTCACCAATTACTCTCTGCACACAGACCACTCACTAAAACTGCACTCACTCTCTTTACAAAGATTCCAATCAGAGTCAAGACCCATTCTCTCGTTCATACACATCATGACTTCAAACTTTACCATCAACTTGTCCGGCAATCTCATCATGAGTATAACTTATCCCCAATAACACTTAGCCTAGGTTGGCCAGGCCAGCACTAGGGTGCGCTCACACATCAAATCCTAACGGGAAATGTAGGCCCTACATTTATACTGGGAAAGTGATCTTCTTGTCATCATCAAATTGGCATCACTGAATTTCACTGCTTATCTTAATTTAGAGAAAGACAACAGAAACTGGTTCATTCCACTACACCTTCAAAATATCACAGAAAAATGAAGTAACATAGAAATAGGAACAAGAACTTTAATCTTCTCAAATGTGCTGCCGATTTGTGAATCACATAACACTGTACATTTAGTAGTACAGAGGCTTTTAAAAATTCTCTGATTGAAAAGAAAATAATTTAGAATTATGAGCTGCAGAGGGCTCAAATGAAGAATTCTTTTTATAACTCTCCCTTATGAAACCCTAACATTAGATGGTAAAAATTAAAATAGATACAGCATCACCCCTTGTTCCCCCTCCCCCCCACCCCCACCCCCCCCCCCATTAAAAAATTTGGTTTTGGGACATGACGGGTTGAACAATGTGAAAGCTATTGTAATACGCTGGACATGAGTGATAGGATGGGTAAGGTACAATGTAAGGCAATCTCTGTTCATTGCTAGTCCAGCTTCATGACATTTGAGCCGGTACATGAAGAAGGACACCAGGCGTGGATGTGCTGGTTGGCAAAACAAAAGCAAAAGCACAGCAGTCGTTAAGGATTCAAGCAAGAAAGGAAATACAACAAAAACAAAATACAAAACTGGATGTCTATCTTTGGAATTGTGTCATGCAAGGACAAGGCAAGGACAATACAAGCCCTAGGTAACATCACACAGCATCCATTGATCAACTGAAACTCTCTCCTCCTTGGAGTCAGTGGATAATATGTGCATAGGATCAAACTCCAACCACCAGCTTCTGTTTCTCTCACTTATCACTTCGAAGACGCAATAGCATGGGGATACCATGAAGTGGGAAGGCTGGCAATGCTCCAATATATATGTGAGAATCCCCATAACAAATAGTGTACAGCTGTATCACTGATCTCTAAAGGGAAGATAAACCCCAAGAGCAATGTGGATTGAGTGAAAGCAGCAACATTAGTAGAACACATCAGTGAAAGTTTGAAGAAAATCGGACAATCGATGCAAAAGTTATGAATTTTTAAAGTTTTGGTGTTGGAACCGCTGGATGAGGAGATTACTAGAGGTTATGACGTATGAGTGGACTACAATATCAAGAAAATATAAAGAAAATATTACAAAAATCCATTTTTCATGAAAATTACAAATTCCATCAACTTGATATTGACATATGTTAAGGGTAGCAATTATTCCCCCTGCTTTCTGAAAGCGGTTGGTCCACTGCTCTTTCATAATTCCAGAAAAGTGAATTTTTGTTGAATATCCTTTATATTCTCTTTGTATTGTTGTCCACTCATACGTCATATCCTCTAGTAGTCTCCTCATCCAGCGGTTCCAACACCAAAACTTTAAAAATTCATAACTTTTGCATCGATTGTCCGATTTTTCTCAAACTTTCACTGATGTGTTCTACTAATGTTGCTGCTTTCACTCAATCCACATTGTTCTTTGGGTTTACCTTCCCTTTAAAGGACAAGTTTACCTTCATAAATATAAGGATTGAGAGAATGCAGCAATATTAGGAGAACACATCAGTGAAAGGTTGAGGAAAATTGGACAATCCGTTCAAAAGTTATGAATTTTTGAAGTTTTTGTGCAGTCACCGCTGGATGAGAAGACTACTGCAGTGTATGATGTCACATGCATACAACAATATAAGGAAAATATAAAGAGAATTTCACAAAATTTCATCTTTTGAAAAAAGTACACATTCCCTTGACCCGTTACTGACATATGTTATGGGTAATATTATTCCCATTGCCTTTAGAAAGAGGCATGTCAAGTGCTCTTTTATTATGCGAAAAAAGTGAAAATATGTTGAATTTTCTTTACATTTTCTTTATACTGTTGTACTCATATGACATCATGAGCAGTAGTAGTCTCCTCATCCAGCGGTTCCAACACAAAAGTTTTAAGAATTCATAACTTTTGCATCGATTGTCCAATTTCCCTCAAACTTTCACTGATATGTTCTACTAATATTGCTGCATTCACTCAACCCACATGTCTATGAAGGTGAACTTGTCCTTTAAGTACACACACAGTTGAAGAAACTTGATTGGAGTCGTCCATTACCGATGAGCGTATGCCTCGATGCACACATTCGCTGACGAGCGCCATTTGTGGTTTTCGAATGTACCCCGGCCCGCAACGAATGAAGATCGTTTCCATCGCACCAACCGTGCTTCCCTACGCTTCAAGGTCTGTAAAGCTAGCAGCCCCCATTTCATAGCTCCAGCATAATAAACAAGATGAATGATATCTTTGCACGCACATAAAAAAAAAATAACAAGATCAATGGGTGCCTTGTTGGGACAACTTTTAAATTGAACAGTTTGGAATTGAGTTGTTCTGACCAGGGAGGTGGGAAGAGACCTCCCTGTTCTGACTGTGCACTGATAATGGAGAAAAAATAATAATGCAATATGCATTCTACCACTTGTATGTGTGTGAATATAGTGTGTTCTAAATATTCTTCACAACCACACTTTTTTTCAGTGGTCCTCACTATCAGTGTTGTTCTATACAAAATGGTTAAAATCAATTCTAGTAATGACATTTGTGTTTCAATACAACCATCACTACCAATGATCATAGAACATTTTATGTTGATAGATATAGGCACACAGTGTACATGTACAGTAGCATATCTACAGAGAAAGGCAACCAAAGCCAATGGAAAATTCTTTTGACTGCTCAGTTTATAGCAGTTTGACATTTGGATGAACAGCTACATGCACTTGAAACAAATAAAAATGTGAAAAGTGTCATTCATATTTGTCTGTGCACAAGAGACTCGGAGCAATGTGAGTCATGTAGGACTCAACAGTGAATGAGGGACTTCTGTCGTCAATTTGTGTGCACATATAAATTCAACGAGCGCATGACCTCGTTCATTATGCACGGGGTAAATACAGTACGACCACCGACTCGCCTTTGCAAGTTGCCGCCACAGCGGTGGTGGTTATCTCGCACACAACGGCTACTGGCGGCGGAGTCATATTTTCGCATCAAGTCAAGCGTTCGTTGCCATTCCTCCCGAGATCATGGAACCATTTTCACAGCCCGCTGGTAATCACTAATACGAGAAGGGACTGCGAGGCATGGCTCCGCTTCCCTGGGCCGTGCCGGGGCCGCCTGATGACCGGTGGCGGCGGCAGAAATGGTGTGGATGGCAGACGCATGCAGCTTTCCATAGCACTCTCCAAGGTCATCCGGCGTTCCATATCTCCCTCTATGTCACACCAATGCACACACAGCACAGTCTTTCCTCTCTCCCCCTCTCTCTCCATCCACTCTCTACCGATATCCCGATTGCAACATCTCGCTCGGGTCTCACGCCTTTATTGATCCCCGGCAGATTTCTGAAAAGTGGATTAATTGCTAGTGTGGAGTGGAGGAGGAGGGCTGGAAAAGACTGGGCTTGTCCTGTGGCTTCGTATTATTATTCTCCTTTTCTTTTTCACTTCCATGTTCCTTCTCTCATTTAATTGGATTTGGTGGGTTGTGGTAGAGAAAGAAACGAGATGGGTGGGGTGGGGGGGGGAGACGGGGCGGAAACAGGAGGGAGCTACATGTGTTGAACAGAGCACACATGGCGACCACCAGGCGAGAATACATAGGAAAGCTGTAATTAGGGAGACTGCGTCTAATATACAGAAAGAGAAACTAGTGAAAGAACACAAGAAAGACGGAGAGAGACAGACAGAGAGAGGGATAGAAAGGAAGAGAGAGGGGGAGAGAAGATGAAACGGGGGGGGGGGGGGGGATTGCTGGAGATAGTCTGCTTTCCTGAGCAGCGTGATACCGTTTCTCCACAGAAACAAACCTGTTTCCATGCTATTCATTTGATACCCTTGGCAGCACTCTACCCACCTGTAGACTCAATATAATATATCAATCTAATATCATATCGATGGATAGTCAGCATGTCATGCTCTATTCCTCTCAGCTATATTATGAGCAGTTTGAATATTGATAAATTCTTGTGAATGCATTAGCTGGAAATGGGGTCTGAATGAAAGACTAGGATGGACATTGCAGTGCAATGCACAAGCATAAAATACACTGTATAGTATAAGAAAAATCAGGCACATCTCTTAGGTTGTATGTTACTGTGAGAGATCTCTCTCTCTCTCCCTCTCTTTCTCTTTATCATTCTGTTTCGCAGATCATGGTGTCGAAATCCATCGCTGAGGACAGCGGGATTTGGCGACACACATACGAAGGCCACGTGTACAACCAATATACATACCACCAGCCGGTCGAGACTCTCTGGACACGTATATTCGGACAAGCACTGGACGCGCCACCTTACATCACTTTCCAGCAAATCAATACTGGACGCTTTTATTATCAGTTCTGCTGAGCATTTTGTTGGCACTGCACGAGAGCCCCCTCAGTCAGTGACGATGTCAACTGTGGCAAAAAATGTGTTCTAGTTCTCTGCTTATTCCAAATTTGTATGAGCTTCACATAGGCCTATAGCTTCATATCTGATGTATATACAGTATATACCAAAATAAACTTTGCGTTAATCAACATTAACGTTTCATTAACGCAAGCGCTTTCACCTGAATCGTTAGTAACGCAAAGTAACGATCGGGAAAATTAACGTTTGTAGTAACGATGAGTAACGATGAGTAACGATCCGTATCGCAAATTAACGATGTTTCGTTAAAATTAACGATAGGTAACGCAAGAACTCATGCGAGATTTTGGTTTTGTAACGAGACCTGGTGAAAGGACGACGTAGCCCCTGCCGAGTGTAGCGATTTAGCGTAGTCTTTTCGCGAATCGAATCACGATTTCGCGCATTGTTAATTTGCGACCGGCGTCACCAAAAACGCACGCCGGGCCGCCAAAAAAGCCGGATGTTTGCCTTGAGTTTTGAAAATGAACAGCGGTAACTATCGGCTCCGTAAGCTGCTAGAATAAATGTCAGATGTTTGCCCTTAATTTTGGAAATGAATAACGGCAATATTCGACTCCGTATTATACAAAAATAAACGTCGGATGTTTGCTTATACTTTTGGAAATGAATAATGGTAAGATTCAGCTCCGTACGGTGCTGAAATTAATGTCAGATATTTGATTTTGCGTTCGGAAATGAATAAGGATGAAATACGGCTCCGGAAGATGCTGAAATAAATGTCGAATGTTTGCTTTGACGGTCGAATATAAATGATAATGATATTCAACTACGTACGATGATAGAATAAATGCCGGAAATTTACCTTTACGTTCGGAAATGAATAAGGATAAAATACGGCTCCGGAAGATGCTGAAATAAATGTCGAATGTTTGCTTTGACGGTCGAATATAAATGATAATGATATTCAACTACGTACGATGATAGAATAAATGCCGGAAATTTACCTTTACGTTCGAAAGGAAATAACAATAATATTCAGCTCCGGAAGATGCTAAAGTAAATGTCGAATTATCCCTTTGGCGTTCGGAAATGAATAACAATAATAATCAACTTCGTACAACGATGAGATAAATGTTGGATATTTGCTATTACTTTCGGAAGTGAATAGCAACAACATTCGGCTCCAGAAGATGCTGAAATAATTGTCAGATAATTGTTTTTACGCTCGGAAGTGAATAACAGTAATATTTTGCTCCATACGATGCTAAATAACTGTCGGATGTTTGCTTTTATGTTCGAAAGTAAATAGCAATAACGATCAGCTCCGGAAGATGCTAAAATAAATGTTGAATGTTTGCTTTGGCGTTCGGAAATGAATAACAATAGTATTCAACTCAGTACGATGATGAAATAATTGCTGGATGTTCGCTTTTACGTTCGAAAGTAAATGGCAATAACATTCAGCTCCGGAAGATACTAAAATATATGTCGAATGATCCCTTTGACGTTCGGAAATGAATAACAATGATATTCAGCTCCGTATACAAATACGACGATGAAATGCCGAATGTTCGCTTTTACGTTCGAAAGTAAATAGTGCTCAATAACATTCGGCTTCGGAAGATGCCAAAATAAATGTCAGATGATTGCTTGAACGTTCGGAAGTGAAAAGCAGTATCGACATTCTGCTCCATAATTAAGATGCTAAAAAAAATATCAGACATTTGCTATTTAACATTTCGAAATGAATAACAATAACATTCAGTTGCGTTTGATGTTAAAGTAAATGTCGGATGTCTGCCTTGACGTTTGAATGTGAAAAACAGTATAACATTCGGCTCCGTGCGATGCTGAAATATGTCAGATGATTCATTTCACTTTCGAAAGTGGACAGCAGTGACATTCGGCTCCTTCGATCATAAAATGAATGTCGGGTGTTTGCTTTTGAATTTGGAGATGAATAACGGTTATATTCAGCCCAGTCAGAATTGACCCACGTGACGCATAATTTTGGAAAATCTGCGGGATATTCGTTATTTCATTTTGCTTTGTTCAAACTATACACCAGTATAGCTTTTCGAGTGTGATCTTAATGCGAATGAATGTTCTATGGACTTTAAGTTTATAATGCGAAAGAGGGTAACTAAACAACAATTAATGAAATTGATAACGCCAAACAATAGGAAATTTTAGAGTGCAAGAAAAATAAGACGTCCCGGAAGTACGCCAGACATCATAATTGTTTTTTTTTTGTTCCTTTCTAGCTCCACAGCATCACCTAGGAAAATCGATTTGACCAAGAACAAAAGCGCGTCCCTCTTTTCTTCCTGGACAATTACCCCGGACCCTTCCCCTGGCCCTAATCCTAACCATAACCCAAACTCCTCACCCTAAACCTAACCCTAATCTTTACTCTAACCTTACCATTAACCAGTATTCGGGGGAGGGGGGGGGGGGGGGTAATTGCCCTCTGGGGTTAATTGCCCGGATTAGGTTGCAACACAACAACAAAAACCTCTTCCCTAGCCCTACACCTTCCCGATCTCCTTGTGTTGTCAGGTGAAACGACATGTTCAAATACAAGAATAAAACAACAGTAGGTATTGATTGAAACTCGACACCCATTCATGCCAGCCAGGCCAGGCTGAAATGTAACTTCAAAGCACATTCCGACAGCTGGCTGGCAAAACCACATGGCAAAGGAATTTGCGCGCGCGTGTGGATTGCTCAATAAAATTGGAGGGCCTGGGAGCGGGAAAACAAGGGTGATTACTGAGTAGTCTGAGTTATCAAAAGCAGACCTTTCGAACAATTGCAAACGTCATGATACTATTTTGTCTTCCTTTTGGACTGAAGAAAAAATCACAAAGACGAGTTGAGTACACGTTGTATCACAATTTTTTACATAGCCATGCAAAACGATTACTACACTCAAGTCTTGACAAGAAGAATCAATATTCCAAGACAAATACAAAGCAGCCTCGGGTACTGACGGTGACAAGAAACGCCACGCATTCACGATGCATGTTGGGGAGCAACAGAGAGGTGGGAAGAGACTCTTCCCGCCTCCCTGGGAGCAACATGGAGTTGGCAGGGAGGGGTGATCCTGGAGTTTGTGAGAACTTCCCGATACTCCGTGACAACAGGGAGGTGGAAGAGAGACACTCCACCTCCCTGGTGACAACACGATTGTGACGATCTCAAAGCATGGACCCTACCACGCCCAGCAAATCTGCGTGCTATTTCTCAAAATTTGAAGGAACTTTGTCTCTGATCTGTTGAGTTGTTTTTGCTGAATATCAGGAGCTTTTCATGCCTGACGTTCAAATGGATGGTTGCCAAAAATTTCATAATCTATAAATCTGTCAGTAATTTATTTTAGGCTGTTGATGCTGCCGTAAAAACATTAGAAATTTCATAGGAACTAGTCAGGATAAAGACAAAAAAAAAAATCTCCGCACAAAACAAATACAAGTATTTTTATTGTCATTGCTAGTCAAATTTGTGTTATACAGATATGATTAAAGCAATAGGTATAGTATTAACTATTGTATTACAAGTAGTAACACTTTCATGGTAAGTTTGACGTTTTAAACGGCTATATTAAGTTAACAAAAATCGCAGGAGATTTTTTTTTTTAAAGGAGTGCAACCATTTCTAAACGTGAAGGCATGTTTCATGAAAGGGGAAAAAAGAATCAACGTTTGTAATCCTGGGTCTTCGACTTGAGCTATCTTTAATTAAACATTCCTTCTCTGTTCATCTCCAAGACCCCAGACTGTTCATGACCTCCGAGAATGCGCCAGTACGCGCGGTTTCTTCTGTTGATTGGTCTCTCTCTCTCTCCACCCCTCCCCATTCCCCACTCTGGCACCTTGGCATCGTGGGATTTTTCATGTTTCTGGGTAAACTTTCATGTGAAGCGTGCCTATCAAGTCACCACTTGACTCACCTGCTGGCAGTGTAATAATGCGAGCAGAAAGTGGTAGACATGTTCTTCTGCTGCAGCTACTTTTACTGCCGAAATACTCGGCTTTGTCACCACACACTACCACCAGTTATTCGGCGAGACACACGTTGTGACTTTGTGTATTGGAATATAAATGGACTTTTGCACCTTCCTGAATTGAGTAAGTGTCTGACAGTTGTTGAAATCGTGACATCGCTAACGTTAGACAGTCGGCGTTAGTTTTAGGCTTGCGTATGCGTGATTTCATGGGTTCAATGTTCGATGGAATATGCTGGCTGTGGGGAAAAATGTGGCTTCGAAATTTTTGCTTGCCCGATTCCATTGACTGCGCCCATGAGTACAAATTTGACGACCATGACAACACGACATTGTCAGGGGAGTTCTGCTCAACTACAAAATCTTTTCGGCATTTGATATCGCTATTTAAATGCCTTCCGCCGGCAGGAATTGTCCGTAGTAAATATTACGAACGACAGTTACTTAACCGAGGCATCTCCGAGTCTCGCAATTTCCGAGATTTCTTGCCAGTCCACATGACAAGTCCGCTAACGCAAGATCTAAAAATTAACGCACAGTAACGATCTGTAACGCACAGTAACGATCTGTAACGATCTGTAACGATCATTCACGCACGGTGATCGTTAATTTTGTAACGCAGAAAGATTAACGCAGTAACGATCGGCGCTTGCGTTACACGTAAATTTAACGCAAAGTTTCTTTTGATATATACTGTAGTTTGGTTGAAATCTAACCAATCACAAGCTTATTTCCATTCCCAAGTAGAGGAAGCAAAGGAACCAACTTTACTTCATGAGTATTACAGAAATCCTGATAAAGTGGTTAAACACACATATCAAAAACCTGCTAATGTACTGGGGTAGCACGTTGGCCTATGGGTCACAATCAGTAAGTTGACTTTAACCCGTTGAGGACGAGTCCCGAGTATACTAGGGCATGTGTCTATGAGAAATGCATGTTATAGCAAAATCAATCCGTCCTCAATGGGTTAAACTGCCTTTCATAGCAGACCTGGAGATTGCCAAAGAATTCAAAATAATTCTTAACTGTAATGACAATGTGAAGTTTTAGCACACTATGTATGTGATGGGGGTGAAACAGCATACCTCAGCCTCTCTGAGACCAAGACTAAATCCAATCCTCCATTTGGACAAATATAAATGACAGCCACAATTCCCAAAATACCACTCTGTTCTTCGATATCGTCTCTAAATTGTATCACTAAAACCTTCTACATTCGGCGAGGCTGGGAATCTAAAAGTAGAGAGAAGTTTTTGCGCAATTCACAGCAGATGCCCCTCGTTTGTATTTCCACCGTCTTTCTCCTTGAGCATCATATGTAGGGCAAGGTTCAACATCGCCTGCCCGTTTCTTTAAATCCTTTACTATCCCTGCCCACCACTACTTCCTGTCTTTACTTTGGATAGCAGTCATTTGAGGCGTCTGCCCCTAGCAACAACCAACATCAAAAGAAACGTCTCTCTCGAAGACGAGAGAGAGAGTGGCACTGACGGCTTTGCCCCATACACGCTTGAAACGTGACTGTGGGGAAACGCGGACAGCAGTAGGCTCGACAAGGCTCCCTCCATGAGAACGTTTCCAAATGACTCCACACGCTTTACTGAGGGGAAAACCGTCTTTAGCCCTGTCCTGCACGTAAAACCTACAGGGCAACAACGTATGCACTGAAACACTGGCACACACACACACACACACACACACACACGCATACAAATACACACACGATAAATGCATGCACACTTTCTACACGGGAAAGGATACTGCCATCTGTACACACTCATACATGTACAAGCTCTTCATAGCTGCAAGTGTAAGACACCGAGCTATGCTTCGACTGTAGATTATGTCTTTCTACCCATTTGTATGTCCCTCTTCTATCTATATATTTTTCTCTCTTTTTGAAATGGGGGGGGGGGGGGTGAGATGTTAGTCAAGTGAAGCACATGCTTGTAGTCATTCTCATCAATAGATTTCTCTAAGTCCCTCATTAGCTCCGCGATGCACGCATTTGCAATAACAGATGATAAAACGAGGTCCGTATCTTCTTCTATTTTTTCTCATTCTCTCTTTTTTCTTTATTGCTTCGGGCTGTCTTGACTAGCAAGAAGAGATCATCCCCGCATCAGTGAGATGATGCTGGCTTTTTTTTTTCTTTCTTTTCCTTCTGAGGGCACTTGAAGAATTACCATTAATAGAAACGGTGGGATTCATAAACTGAGAAAAACTTGTAGGCAATAAGTGATGCTCTTAATGAGTGCTTGGATCGTGGGGTATACAATATGGGCTGAAATTTCTCTTTCTCGGGAGATGCTGGCCAACAGGATGATGTCTATAAATCACTGAATTAATGTTCAACCTGAATAGCAGGTAAACACAATCACTGGCTGAGATTATTTTTCCTTTTTTTTTTTTCTTCTTTTTTTTTTTGTCACGAAATGGCAGAATAGGAAAGGGAATGGCACCAAACTGTTTAGATGTCACAAGATGGTACAAATATCGACATTTTGCAGTTATTTCTTGCATAAAATTTGTAAACACATATCCTCACCTTCCCTGATATATTTATTTTACTTTATTGATTTCACAGTGAAGAAATTTCCCAATGTACTTTGAAAAGTAATGCATCCTTTCTTATATTTCGCATTACATAGCTAAAAGCAAAGCTAAAAATAATAACAATGATTCCTCATCGCATTCACTGGAGACAATATCCATGGCAACCATTGAGAGCAATTTGTCAGTTTCAGCATTTTGAATGCTGGTTTCTAGGAATACCAGGCATTTGTGCAGATACAGAACCACATCATACTCATACACACACATTATATACAAACACAGACACAACAAGGTACAAAACGTATATACCAAATGACATTCAAATTTCATTTCACTAGTATATCAGTCATATACCATCCCACTTACAATGTATGTGCCAAACAAAGGACACAAGAGCTGCCCAAAAGGCTAACACATGACATGGAGGATTGTATCGTTTAGGATATGTCGGTCACAGCTGTTGTTTAACCAATGAGAGGCGCAATATAACACATCTTCCCCCAATCCCCAACACGTATTATAAAGAGGAACACTCTAAACAGGAAATATGCTCCAATAAACATTTGAGTAATGCACTTATCTGCAATACAAATTGTAGGTTAGCTGGCATACAACTGAATTGGGTGCGAGTTCTTCTCTCTCTTTTATTGGGGGGGGGGGAAGAGGAATAATAGATTAGATTATGATGAAATCATCAAAACATACCCAGCAACACAGAAAAACAACACTTTACCATAGAAAGATAAATGCCTTTTTTTTACAAGTGCCAACAACAACAGCAGCAATACATATTAATATATCAAAACAAGTCTCCTCTGACCTACTATTATTCTTTCCTACTATGAATGCAAAATAATTACTTTGAAAACAGTTTTGACAATGAAATAAATAATTGATTATGATTATGACATAACTGCAGTTCTAACACAGTGACCTATCAATGAGTAACAGCATGCTACAAGGTATGAAGACTATGTTCTCTAAACTCGACACAACAACAGGTGTGTGGGACAATGTATTATAGGTATTTTCTTTGCCCTGGAAAAAAAAAAAGTTTCTGCTGCTTGATTGCTACATTTTTGGACAGTGTTGCATTATGAGATTATAATCCAAATCTGCACAGACAATGTCAGTTGTCTTTTCTTGCACTTGGGCATACAGCAAGGTCATTTCTTATATTCTCTTTTCTTTTTTGGAGGGGGGAGGGGCAGGGGAGGAGAGTGATATGGCCTTATAAACCAAAACTACCCATGAGCTATCACAAAGTCCATGCCCACAGATTGTAATTAGTCAATTCATGCCCTGGACTGAAAGAATTAAAAAAAAAAAGCAGAGAGAGAGGGGAAAAAAAAAACATACCCTGCTCTGATTCCCTGTGGCTGACCTTACAAGCCCCCTCCCTCTCTATCTATCTCTCTCTCAATTCCTGGGACCTACTGCAAGTCAGGTCACTGACCTCATGTCAACTTTGGTGTAGAACAGAATAGGACCATACTTCACACCCACACACACACACACACACACACACACACACACACACACACAATCACTCACATCCTCTCACTCTCTCTCTCTCTAATCTCCACAGGTGAAAATCTCCATTACCGCTGTTCGCAATCTAGCGCAATTCCACATGTTAATCTATCCCCGCACAAGGCTAAACCTCAGCCAAGTATCACAATTTATACGCTGGGGCAAACACGAATGGCAAAAGCTATGAGGGTCACAGACGGTAGACATCGTATCTGCTGCTTTGGTCCATTTGTTTCATTTTATTTGTTTGTTTGTTATTTTGTTTGTTTGTTTTGTGTGATTCTCATTTGTTTTATTTCAAAAACATTGGCTTTGAAAACACAGGTTAGAGGCTATATTCTCTCTTCTTGAGCAAACTACACATTCACTTCGATTTTTGACCAATGATTTTAGTTTGTTTTGGTCAAAAACTGCCTAGCACACTCTATCTGGTAGGAAACCTTGTGCAGGCAGTTAACTTAAAGACAACTGGCTTAATCCGTAACAAAGATGTTGAATGGCAAGTCTCTATTAGTACATTTATATGTACATCCAAAAAAAAATCTACTTCAGAAGCCTGAATTTCAGGAAGCAAGACATAATGAACCACTCACATCATTCACTGAAGTTGTTCCATACAATTTTGAGCGTGTGTGTGTGTGTGTTGTTAGCCTTTTCCCCCAACTACAAGCAAGTTTTTATGATAATCTCATACTCCAGGCCACACGAATCTCTCATAAATGAGAACTCACACCCCCCACCCCCACCCCACCCCAAGAAAAAAAGCAGCCATTCTGGCAAAGTTATGACAGTTTTCTCTTAACAAACGGTTACATTTCCCCAGAGTTACCATCAGCCAGTTGTTATGATTGCAAAGTTATCATTTTTCATCATGTATGGCAGGAAAAAGACGGATGCACCTGCTTGTCTTCTATATATCTCTTTTCCCATCTTCAGCCTTTCCTTTTTTTTTCTTTTCTTTTTTTTTTTTTTTTCTTTTGGTGGTGGTGGCATGGAAGAAAAGAATCTTGTCTGTACACCATCGGAGAATGTAACCGAGGGTAATGTTGTGGTTTGGAAACCATCGTTTCTTTGGAGTGGATGTTTTTCTGATCAATGGTACCGGTTAATTGGCTTAACCCTTGATATATACTTCCACAAAAGGTATCCGTGAGGCTGGTGATGTGGGCTGAGAGGAGGGTCTCCGGGGTATAAAAAAGCCACAATACCTTACCCCGTGTCCTCTCTCCTTACAGCAACATCATTAACATACGAAGGCATTTTTCCCCCAAATGGAGGGGTTTGTTTATTAGCTAGGCAGAGATACCACACACACACACACACACACAACAGATACCCAGCTATCATGTTTATATCATGCTACAGCTGTATGACTTAAACAAGGATGTATCTCTCTTCATCTACAATAAATGCTGATCGGTGATCATCGTCTCACCTTTTTCTTGTCGACCTCATGCGTTCCTCTCTGAATTACTTTCTCTACGGTGGCGGGATCCGAGAACGTGACGAATCCAAATCCCCTGTATTACGGAAGACAAAATAAAATTTAAAAAAAACACACATGTCAGCAAATATGTAATATTCGCATGCATAAAGCATATCAAATGTACCAAAATAGAACAGATATGTTTCATTTTTTGGTTATGAGTGATTACAGTTCAAAAGCTCCTACTTTGTGATATTTCTCAACCATCATGACAATTAAGCCAGGATGAATGAGTGTGTGTGTGTGGGGGGGGGGGGGGGGGGGGCGGGGGTGAGGAGCCTTGAAGATCAGAGTTTTAAAAATGTACTGCTCAGTAAATGGTGCTTTAAATCTTCTTCTGTGTTTTTTCTCAATAACTGTACAAAGTTTGAGCGATGTATTTAAGTGAGTGATAAGTAATCGAAGCAGACATACTACATATTATTGTATAGTACATGTAGAAGGCAGATGCTGTGACTTTACAGAACAGAAGTAGTCAACTATGCAGGGGCCAGTTAGATAAGAAACGAGGGGGAAATGGTCAATTTTTAGCCACAAATTGATGCTCTGGTTTCGGCATGAACGAATGCAGCGGGGGCGCAATCAATGCCTTCGACCATGACCCGCAGCAGAGCAGTGTTGTGCCTCAATAAATGGCTCCATGTGGGACTGAGCATCTCTCAGTCCAAAAGGTCAAAGAACTTCTTTCACTAACGTTCCATCCCCCACCCTCCCAAGTGCCCCCCCCCCCCCCGAAATGAAAAGAAAAAAACATAACTCGGGCATGAAAATGAAAAAAGCACACACAAGCACTCGCTAAAGTGAATTATCCATTCATTATGCCAAACAGCAAAGGCGAGGGTTGTCACTTTAGAATGTGCTAATAACAGAGATACTGCATATGCTGGGATTATCTTCCAGTTTTGTGTGGATGGCATCCAATTATGGTCCAAGCCAATGACAGTATGTCCTAAATGCACAAAAAGGGTCAATGTACAGCCAAAGTGCTATAGCCCTCTTTGATATCATACATAACATATAATAAATAAATAAATGAATAAATAAATAAACAAATAAATAAATAAACAAACAAACAAATAAACATATGTATATGTATATATATATATATATATATATATATATATATATATATATATATATATATATATATATATATATATAATTGATATATCTATCTAAATGAAAATGTGTTTTCTTTTGTTATCACATTTTCTTCTCAACTGAAAAGATACTTTCACCTATTGCAAGCTAGTGGCTGCATCTTTGTAATATGATTAAGATGATTACACTGCTGAAAACCTGAATCATCAGTACCACAATAAAATCATGGTCAGCTTTACCGCTATCATTTCACGATCTCCATTGCTCATTTGCATTTTGCTTCTTTCATCCAAAATCATTATCATTCATATCTTTCTTTCTTTTTTTTAATAGAAGTGAGTATGGGAATACGATTAATCTGCCTTTTATCACATGCCCATCTCTCCAGCTATGCTCAAACAAGTCTTTTATTGGCAATCATTCAAGTTCACTGACACAATGTGGATATTTCAGGCATCACATTCATGAATAGGAAATTGGTTGGCACAGCGGAGGGAACGGCGAGAATAGAACGAGTGCCATTGCCGAGCTCGATTAAATTGGACGGAATGGCATCGACACTGATTCCTCTCCTAAGTTGGCAGCATGCACATAATCTTTTTGTACACACTTCTCATTCTTTTAAACACAAAAAAAAATGCAAAGAGAAATCCAAAACACTGCTACAAAACAAAAGCAAACAAATTCAAGGGAAGAGGCTGACACACACACACACACACACAAACACACAGATGCACATCTGCACACATACACAATTATGCGTAGGGGCAAAACCACAAAACTGGTGGTAATAAATCGAGATGAAATTCATTAGCTACAACTGCACGAGGAGTGCTGGGTAGGGGCACAGTGCAGATGCAAGTTATAATTAATGTGATATATTATGCTGCCGATGAAATATAATCTATTTCTTCAATCGCCGCAGGTTCGATGAATCACACGGTACTGGGGCAGCGGGAGATGGGAAAAGAGAACGAGTGTGTAAGAGAGAGAGAGAGAGGAAGGGAGGGGGAGAGAAAGAACGAGTGGGAATGAGAGATAGAAGGGGGAAAGAGAGAGGGGGAGAAGAAAGGAGAGAGAGAGACAGATAGAGTAAGAGAAAAATATTATGTGGTTATCCTGAGAAAAGGCTAGCAGGGAGAGAAATGGACAAGGGGGTATATAAAACATATAGCAGGCAGAGAGAGGGGAAAGAACGAGAGAAATAGAGAGGGGGAGGGGGTAGAGAGAGATATCGAAAGAGTGAGAAAAAGATTACAGGTGAGAATTGCGTGAAATGAGAAATGAACATGCTTGAGGGGGCCAAGAGTGGGCTGTGGTGTGAGGGAAGAGTGGCCCCGGTTTCCCAGGTACTTTCTCTCGTCCGTTTGATTTCCATTCTCACCATCCCTACATCCTCTCCTCCTCCTGCTCCTTCTCCCATCCCGGTCCAAATTGCACGATGTCGAGAGACAGGAACGCCACCAGGGATGAGAAAGATGAGCAAAAAAAAAAAAAAAAGAAGCAGAGAGGAAAGGATGGGAAGAGAGAGAGAGAGAGCGAGCAAAGAGAAGGAAGGAGAGGGTTAGGGGGAAAAAAAGGGAAAGACCCTGGACAATGCGCATGTCACCTTTCCTGCACTTTCCTTCGGAGCTCTCCATTCAGGAGGAGAATTCCTCGGTGGGACATCTTTCTGTCGTGATGGTTTCACTCAGGGCGCAAAAGTACAATTAAACTGGAACGAGTTACATCTTCCTCCTCACTCTGCCCCCCCCCCTCCAACCTCCTCCTCCTCCTCTCTCTCTCCCATCTCTTCACTGTGTTCCCCTCATCCTCCGGTTTCTACCCCTCTCTCCCCTTCTCCCGGTATCATCCATTTCCCGATGAGAGGTACTAAATGTAACACTTTTCTTTCTAGAGCTCTCCGCCGAGCACTTAGTGCCAATGTGGAGAATGGTCCCTGCCGCTATGAAGGAAGGTGTGTGTTTGAGGATGAAATTTTATTGCCGGTGGAGAAGGATTCAAGATGAGGTTGGGGTGGGGGTGATGGTGGTAGGGGATGGAGGAGGTTGCTAGGGAGTGACAGAAACCACCAAAAGTGCCGAATTCATTCCTCCCATTCGCCACCCTCAAACCTGGACAAAAGTTCATTAGGGTGAAATCCAGATGCACTCTGAAAAACTGCCGGGCGCATCTTCTCCATTTCATTAAATCCAACCAGAATGGGACCCATCATCATGACATACCTTTAAGGTGAATACTGATACACACTTTGTCCAGGTCTCCTTAAATCTCTCCCTCTTTTCTTTCGTTAGCATTTTTCTCTTTTCACTTTGCAGAGCTCCAATATTGCTTCATCACAGATATCTCTTTTCAGAAAATTAAACATATATAATTCTGATTTCAAATGATTATCACATGAATTCCATCCAATGTATTTCTAATCTAGTGGATCTTGCTGTGGTCAAAGTAAGTATGGAAATATCGTCCCTCATGAATGTGGAAAAAATCTCTACTCAATCATGTCTGCGGATCACAATTCTTCTTCCTCCCCCCCCCCATTCTTTTTTCTTTCTCTCTTTCTCTTTCTATCAGTGTAAAGAATATCAAACAGAAATGAAGATAGACAAATATTCTTGATTCAGTATTTGAAGAAAATTAAAATTCTCTTGGCGAGTAGTTTTCCATAATTGGGCTGGGAATATCAATTCTTCTTCTTTGTCCCAACAGATGATATGAGAATCAATTTTCCCAAATTCATGAAGCTTTGCTCTATTCCAAAAGGTTTCTGACATGGAGTAACACACAAATGACTTAGAATGACATTTGTGGGCTGGTAATCACATATTAACCCTTTACGTGACAAGGCACAGAGCTTTAAATAACCGGCCAAGCTCCTCAACCAGTACATTCATCCAAACTTGACCTTGAGTTTTAGATTGGCAAGCTCACTCCGGTGTAGCAATTTCGCCCCACAGCACAATGGGAAGGGAATAGTGACACTGACGGGGATTCGGTAATCTTTTATCATTACAATCAGATTTCAGGCATCTGAGCCAAGTGGCGAACACATGCAGCATGGGAAGGGTTAAAGGCGCTGTTAATGAAAGCACATTGGATTTGGATGAAACACAATATTCACAGCAGATCCTTTGTCCCATCAGGTGTTTTTGCATGACACTACAACATTGCACAAGACCCCATTACCCTCCTAACCAGTGCAGCTTTTGAAGTTTATATCAACTCAAAAGCACTATAAAAGAAGCAATTTCAACAGCATTTTTGTGCAGTTGTTCTATCCACCGTTCCATGGGCCACAAGTAAAAAAGGAGAAAGATTTGTAGTGTATGATTCATACATCCCTATGAATAAATGTTGATGTTCCTTGCATGCATCACTTCATATTGCAGAAGGCACGGAGTACTTATTACGAAATAAACCCCAGCAGTAACGATAACATGCTTTGCCCTTAGCCTCCATTATTGTCGTCTCTCTCGGAGCTCATAGGGGCCTCGGAAGCATTATTAGTCGTACCGCACTCGCCGGGGCATCCAGCCCCAGTGAAGTCAGACGGAAAACTAATGTGTTTGTTGGAAAACACGGGGCGCAGACACGCCGAAGCCCGAGTGGTCTTGACAGATCGCAGCTAATGACTTTCACACGTGCCCTGTTATGGGCTCCGTGATGCACTCTGCACTATGTGCCAACAGCAGTTTGTGCACCCTGAAAACCCTGCCCGAATCGCACAGCCAGCCTACTGCAAATTCGCATCCCAGAACAAGCATGTGGTCCCGATGTGGATGACCCACAATTCGGCTTACTCATGCGGTAACTCGTCCTGGTATCATCGCTGCGATGATTGCATGGTCCCAGTGCTACTCATTATCGTGCCACTATGACAAGCTTACTTCTGGTGAAGAACATTTTACAGCCATCAACTGTCTTTATCCACACGAAAATGTGGTAGAAAACTTTGCCAAGACATGCTGAATGAGCCTAATTTTGTATTATCTCTAAAATTGTAAAATCATATATTCATATTCAATTATCTATATTATTAGATTATGAAGCATCTATAATTAGCAGCAGAATACCTCATTTGTTTGGGTTTTTTTTTTCTTCAAGATAATCTATGTACAAGTTTGAAAACTGCAGCAATCGAGCATACATACCTCGTACAAGCCCCTACAAAGAAATTACAACATTGGATTGATGAAGACAGTTTACTATTAAATATACTATTGGCTTTTGGGTGGTGTTTTTTTTTTTTTCTATTTTGCCTCTGTGAATATTTTGTCTTGGTTCCAAGCCGACTGCTGAAAAGCAGCTCTGAATATTATGCTCCTAGTGATGAGACGTGACTCCGAATGAATGATCCTCTTGACTGCCAGAAATTGGATGAAAATTTATCTATTCAGATGCTGACTGACAGATGGATGGGGGGGGGGGGAGGATTGTGTGTTTATTGTCCACAACCCTTTTCATTCGTACCTTGCCCTGCATGGCAACCAGGGATAAGGATGTGCTACTACCACAGAGCTGATGAAACAGTGTGTTACCATGGAAACGGGGCTCTCCCCTGCTGGTTCTGGCCATGGGCTGTGGGTACGGTGAGGGGTGAGAGAGGGAACTGCACTCAGAATGGGGTTATCAATGGCAACCACTGCTTCCTGTCTCCACTGTCAAGTTGGGTCACACCCAAAGGTTTGGGGGGGGGGGGAAGGAAAGGCTGTTAACAGCATGAGGTGGACAGACGCACCTTGCTTGCATGCGACTCGGCTTGCCCCGGGTCACATGACCTTGCATGGAACACACACACACACACACACACACACGGGCTGATCCATCCAGCAGCAGATCTCCACGAGATAGTGTCCTTCACCGAACGTTGTTCGCGTCATCACCAAAATTTCTGAAACCCAGGGCTGAGGGGAGTGACCATCAAGATACCTCTCGTCCGTTCAACC
Source organism: Diadema setosum (assembly GCF_964275005.1). NCBI lineage: Eukaryota > Metazoa > Echinodermata > Echinoidea > Diadematoida > Diadematidae > Diadema > Diadema setosum. The sequence goes on along the minus strand of NC_092688.1, from coordinate 45,706,520 downwards.
TCAGTGGGCAGAGTATGTCACACTGGACACTGACTTCTGCCATTTATACAGTGCAGGTTGAAATCATTTCTCATATGGCAAACACATTGTGTTTTCCCAGCAATTGTTATAAGAAAAGCATTTCCTGGACAAATAAGATCCTTGTCCGTGCAGCTGATTGGAAGCACATAATTCAAGAGCTTAAGTTTTGAAGAATAATGGTGCATTTCCATTCCCGTCACTCGAAATGTGTATAATTTGAGCAAAAAAAAAATTTATGAACTTACTATATCACTCTGAAATGATATCACTTATGACAACAAATGGAAAAACTAAACTATTGGGGGGGGGGGGAAGGGTGCATTTTCAGAACTACCTACAAGCACCTATTACTCTGAGGGATGGTTATCAGGAGGTAGCATATCTTGCGGCCTGTTTGCAGGGCATATATTTTCTATCTGTGTTTCAAAATACCTGGATTCCTGCGAAGCATGGATCAAAGACTGATTGGTCCCTGGTTAGACACGCAAGCCCAAACAAAGAACACCACCAAAGTTGGAGGCGACTCCGGCTGAGTGTACCGTTGTATTTTCATTCCACGTTTTGTTTTTGTTTTCGAATGTTTATTTTCTTCATCTTCTATTTTTTCCCCCATGAGAGCACAATGCCCTGCATGGCACGGCTCTGTTGCTTGGTTTTGACGCACACACGCATTCTGCGTGCACCTGCCGGACAATTAATTAGCAGAACACCCTCTTTACAAGACCGGGCAATACACTTTACACACTATAGACTGCAAGAGAGGGAGAGAGAGAGAGAGAGGGGTGGGGTGGGGGGGGGGGGCAAACAACCATCAACAGCTCTAGCATGACCTGCACACTGAGGGAAGCCGTAAATAGATGACAAGCTTGTTCTGAAACCCCAAGGATGAAAGGCTGAACAGCAGCGGCAATGCCTTAATAGGCTTTTGCCCCGAAATACTCGAATAAACGGGCAGAATGAGTGATTCACGCTGGTACAAGCATCCATTAATGCGAGAACAAAGTTGCATCTACCTCTGAATGAATCTGCTAAAAAAAAAGGAGAGCAAAAAAAAAAGAAAAAAAAAAAGAGGTTTGAGAGCTTCCTAACTAGATTACTCCGTGATCATATATCTGTAGCATTGTTTGGAATTAAAGCATTATGCAGCTTCCAGAATAATGAAATGCCTTACAGCCCAAATGACTTATTACCTTGGTCATAAATGCCATGACAAATAGAGATCATACAATATTCAGCAATAGTCAACTGGGTCACTGGACAAAGGGGCTTGTTTGGAATACAATGTATTTTGAATGCCGAGCCATAGAGAGAAATACGGTCAATAGCATCAATAAATCATCTCAAAACATTGTATATTACAATGATAACTTCCGTCTTTTTTCGACATAACTTTTTTTTCTCTCTCTTTAACCACTCCCAGTAACCTTTTAACGAATAATTAATACAACACAATCCTCTTCAAATGTTTAAAAAAAAGAAAGAATTATCTTGGTATTGTTTCTTTTTTAAATCTTACTGAGGTATAATCAACAAACAAACATACTCTTTTGTGAGGGGTTGTCAATATCTTACATTTGTGACTCATTCATTTTTTCTGATAATAGATAGCCTTGAGACCAGGGTGAGGATCATCAAGGGTGAAGAAATAATAATAAAAAGAGAAGAAGGAGACAAATTATATATATATACCAGAGACTGGAGGCAAAGGCTATATTCCATTTTATGAGAGCGAGCACACACAGGGGTGAAAAACATACGGAAATATCCTACAGGTGGCTGTTATTGTACCAGATGAACCTGAATGGATGTTAACTGCACACCTTCTTATTATGTGGGCCTACAATGTAAACACAGATAGTGCTGAACTCCCCTCTGCCCCCCTCCCCCCCCCCCATCCCACAACTACCCCACTTCCTCCTTGACTCTAAATCCTCACAGACTCTGTACATGATCCGATGGGTTCCAGCAAGCGATGGTTTAACTCGCAATGAATAACGTGCTACTGATTGTCATACCTATACTGGCCCAGAATTACAGGTGTCATCAGCCAGTAAATGAAAACAAAAAAGGGAGAAAAAAAGAAAAAACATGGCTGTTTTTAACTAAATACGCAACATCCTGGACAAAGAATCCCCCACGCTTCCTCTTCCAAGGTGCAGCTGTTTTCTCTCCGCGGAATAGCAGGCATATATTTCAATATGAAACCAAAACCATTAAGCTGGACCTAGAGCACATGAAAGTATAATATTTCACTCAGTGGCAGAGATTTTTGAAATAACAACAACATCAGTTTGGTAATGAAATGCAAACTGTTTTCAAATAATATCATACTTAGCAGCACTAGGAAAAAAAATTAAAAAATTGTTTTTATGACGTGGCAATTGCCTGAGACAAACCCCAGGAGAGCCTATTAGTGTGCCATCAGTTTTGCATCTAATAGCATTGAGTACCAGCTTCTTCAGTGTCCCTTAACATTTATTGTGGGACAAACTCTTCATTTACTAACTGCAAATTACTGACAATATGAAGAGTTTGTTCACAAAAACCGATAAGTCCATATTTGCCAGATGGAGATATTTGCGATTAAAGGTCAAGAAAAATAAAGAGAATAATAAGAAAATTTTTGCTTCTTTTGATCATAACTTCAAAAATGTACCTTTATATGTAATGACCAATTTATCACTTCAAAGGTATTATTTTGTACTTTATGACAGAGACCGTAATTCAAAATCTTCAAAAATGGACTTATCGGTTTTTGCAAACAAACTCTTCATATCATCACTGTCACTGGCAGAGCAATTGTCTTTAGATTATCGATCCTATCATCCTCACTTCATACAATAATTATCATCATTATCTCAACCATTATCTTAATCATAATCACACTGATACCAATCACTGTCTTCGTTATAAATGGTAAATGTAGGAGGGGGAGCACACGGAAAGAGATCAAAATGTGTTTTTCGAGGAATTTAGCTGCTAACTGCCGTGTCTCGCGCGTAAGCTAGAAGGCTTGCAAGGGCTGGAGGAAGAGAAACTTCCAACAACTTACTTCCTTCAAAACTACCTACTTCCTACTAAGTACTATATGAGGAATATTTTGCAGAGTGGAAATTTCAGTGTATTTTGGGCTGCGTGATTCCTACAGTACCCTACGCGACATTATAAAAGATCTGCACACATTTTGTGACTTGGTACAATGAATATTTCGTTTAATCTGTGATATATACTAGTGTACTAACATTACACTAATATCATACAACAATTACACAAGCACTATCAATTTGCCAGCAATCTGACATATCAAAGTCATCTGATGCAACAAAGCATGATATTAGCATAATTGTGCAGAACTTTCCGTAAATACTGAAACTACACATTGCAGATTCGTATATTATATGTCTCAGAGTGTAATAATGGTTTCCATGCCTTTGACCCCGCACAGGCTCTGCCTTCAGCTGCACTGGTGTGAAAATACGAGAGTACGATGACAAGCAATCACTTACTGCCTATGAAAACAGAGAATCAATTCAAAAGGTGACAATGTAGTTTGTAGCACCTTTCCCCACGATATATAGCACCATAACCAAACAGAAGAAGCATGCCACATCAGAATAACATGTACACAATATTTCTGCTACATGTTGACCAAAAGTGCTCTTGGGCAAGGGGCAAATGACTTTTAACCCGTTGAGGACGGGCTGATTTTGCTGCAACACACATTTCCCATAGACACCTGCCTGAGTATACTCGGTACTCGTCTTCAACGGGTTAATGTAAAATCAGAAAACCTTGTGGAATAAAACTTTTGTCAATCACAGCCCAAGGTCTTTTTCGCAGCATGACTCTTTCAGATATTGCCACTGGCATTCAGTGCATTGCGTAGAGATAAGAACTTTTGCATGCATTTTACTTTCACGAATCTTCGCTCCTCACAAAATTCATGAAAATTTCAGGCATACAAAAATGTCTAATTTTACAGTATACCAGGTCAGTGCCCACTAATCTCACATTTCTTTTTCCCCACAGGGAGTATCGGTTGCCTCTGGCAAAGTGACCGTGTACAAATACCAGTTTGCAGCAGTCTGCTAGATATGAAATGATCGGGCTTTCACACAAACCGCAGAGAACATTAAATATCCAAACAATATCCCTGGTTTATCAGTCGAAATTCAGGCCTGTCCTTCGCAGAAACATGGCAGCGAAAAATAACAAAAACACAGCGTGACCTCAGCAACAATGAGTCAGGGAAAAAAAAAAACCATGGCATTTGAGATGAGACCGGTAAGCCCTCGTAATGCCGACTTTAATTCTACACTAGTGATAAGTGTCAGACTGTTTACTCTGCCCAACTTTGACAGGATTAATGATCAACTGAACAGGAAACGGTTGACAAATTAATCTCTTTGTCGTATTCTCTACCGTGTGAGGTCGGGGTGGGGTGCGAGGCGGGGCCAGATATTTTGTCACCAACGCATATCCTGCAAATGTCACGAGTTCAATAAATCAAGACAGACAAAAAAAACAAAAAACAAAGATAAATGTATTTCATTAGAATGGTCATGATGCTAATAAAACTGCTAGTGCTCCAAGGCTCAAAACTGCATATATACATGTAGCACAAATGTGTACGTAACGCTATGAATATACACTGAATGATTGAGAGCACTCAAATAGAGTTGACACCTTATTCAACCCTTTCACAACTAACTGCCTATAATATCTGACTGATAATATCTGTTGCTGATGGGGCTTAAAAGAGTTAAGTGGTGAGGCAGCGAGGTGGTATTATCTCCAGTCTTGGGAGGAGTGGGGAAGACATTTAAGACAAACTGCTATATTCTGAAATTATCCCCTTTATAACTGTGACGCCAAAGGTGCCCATTCCATGTAGCAGAATATCATGAATCTTTAATAGCGTAAAGACAGTTAATCGTGCAGAATTTGAAAACATCTGGCCTCATAATATCAGTGGTATCATCGACCCAATGTAAAATCTCAGCAGAGCATCTAAACTTTCTGAAACACTACGTCACCATAGTAACTAAAAAGCACATTTTTCCTCTTCTTCCCCCCCCCCCCCCATGCAGAAATATACCATTATATGTTTCCACTGCTTTCATGAACTCTAACACAAACTACAATGTAACACTGCCAGTGCTATAGGCCTACATTTTAAATGCAAGCATCATATTCTACCAGTCTTTTTTTCATCTGAAACTAAGTAATAATGGATGGAAAATTGGGTGGTAAAATGCTGAGGTAACAACAATGACCCCTTTGTTAACACACACATACATGGACTCTCAGTTTCCATATTCCTTCAAGTATTTCCCACTGTACTACTTTCATGCTTTATCATAAATGACAATAAGATTATTGGTGCATGTTAGCCTCTTTCCCCAGCCATTTTCTATCTTCCGGCATAACAACCGTCCTATGTTGTATCCCAGCAATATTACATAGAGTCGCACCTTCCTTCTTTCAATAAAATCCTGCAAGTCCTCTAGTCTAGTTGCATTCACAAACTCATCTGCTTACTCGTGCAATTGGGATGCATGTGTTCGTAAAATAGTCTGGACACACAAGCCTAATCATAATTATGATAAATATGACCAGGTGGTCATAGAGGGAATAGACCTGTTCTGCACAGTCACAGTAGTGTCTATATCTGACCTCGTGTCAATAATTTAAACATTATGATGTAGCATATCATGGCTTTATTATTTGGGTATGAAGTTGTAGGCTACGTGTAGGATCCTAGCTCTCATGGTAAATGTTTGAGGCAGGGGCCCTCATGCCCAACCTACAAAGCCCAACACGTTTTGTTTACTCGCTTTTTTAGTGGATTGTTTGTCCCCCCTAGCTTTTTGTTTACCGAGCCCCAGTGACTAAGACCCACTCCCTAATAATATCTTCTATCAGTCATTAGTACCTCACAATTACTCTGAAGGCTATCATAGTTTGCTGGCAGGATTGCCACTCCAAATTCTTCATTGTCTCCTCGCCTGTCGAAAGAAAAAAAAAGGGGGAGGAATGGGGGCCCAATAACATCAAACAGCTAGAGACTTGGCATAATTGATGGCCGTGTACATAAGGGTTTGTTGTGTTCTTCCTCCTCTTCCTCTTAATACTACGTTTGAGGAGAGGGGGCATATGAATTAACATCTTTACCCACCCTCATACAAAATTTTCACCCTCAGCACAAGTTTGGCCACAATGCACACATGGCAGGCATCATAAACCACAGAACATACTATGGCAGGGTTATATCATAGACCCGCACATATGCTTCTTTGGTGGGCATCTTTACAAACCCATGCACTACCCATACTCTTGAAGTACCCATTGTCCAAGAATCAAGAAGTGCACACCTAGGACCAAACAACGCACAATGACCGTACAATGTACTTGACCAGTGCTCTGTTCTTGCACAACTCCCGAACAACAGCCACAGATCATATTACCCCCATGCCCCCATGAAGCTAGCTAGGCAGCCCTTCCTGATAGGAAGACAAACCAATGCTCTATACAACATCTGGCTACACCATCCCATACTGTCAGGAGTATTGTTACTACTCCTCCAAGTCATCATTGCAAAAACCAATACAAATTAGACTGGATGACCTGAAGGGAGAAAATGAAGTGTGGAGGTAAAAAAAAAGGCCCATAGAGCCTAAACTGGCCTTTACTTGTATCCCATTAGCTTTCAATTCCATCATGTATGTGCTCTTTAAGTGTGGCCGATAACTAATGCATGCTACCGGGCTCTGTCGCGTGCTGTATAGGCTACCGACACAACAATGACATACACAATATCTGTGTGTACATAATATCCTTTCTAAAATGGCAGAAAATATGCTCCGTCATTTGAGCAAACATTATCCACAGGAATATCGCTGACGCTCCAGGCATCACTCATAACCAAACTTCCTGAGAGCTCAGTCTAGCCTCATCTCTAGACCGTCAAGAAACAAAAGGAAAATGGAAAGGAAAGAGAAAATGAAAGGAGGGTAAAATAGAAATGCAATATGCTGCCAAGGAGAAATGTTGTCCGCCTCACGAGTTATGCGCCTGGACCAACACATCATCACTGTCGTGACACGGCGGGTTAAAAATAGGCAAACCATGAGCGAACAGCTTTCAATCCGTCAAATGGGCAAGATGATGCTCTACTCCTTGCCTAGTTAGGAGCATGTGATAGACCCACTTGGCTCAAACGGTGCTGGAAAAACTCCAGCAAGTTGTCCGCTAGCATCAAGGATGGGCTTGTCAAACATCTTCAGACGCTTTGCGAAATGTCCGACCAGTGTGACTGAAGAAGGATTGCTTGGAACATTTCGGCTGCAATCACGGTACACTGACAACATACACCATCAAATCGGGACATAATATAAGCAGGAACAGAAAGAGTGAATGGGGATGCCCCGCTATCACAGTTTGGCTTTAATCCCAAAAGAAGAAGGCCACAGCCCACTGGATCCAACTGTCCAGAATCGCTTTCATAGCAATGCTCAATTTCAAGAGACGTGGCCCAAAGAATAAAAGTTGATGTGCTCTCACTTTCGATGGCAGCTCAGATGCGAATCACGTCAAGTTACGACTTGCATTCACAGGAATTAATTCTCTTCATATCTCAAGATTTCAAAAACAGAGATGGAAAAATGAATATATAGTATACTATTCTTCATATAGCATTAAAATGAATTGAAATAAAATAGTTCACAATTCTGAACTGCAACTGTACATATGACATGGGCATTGCAATGACAAAATTCAAGACGTTCATACTGCACTGATACTATCGAGCTGAAATTTTGGTGTGCTCTACTTTTGATGTACACACTGTAGTGCCACATCTGATGCAAAATACATGTATGAATGCATGCATATGACGAATGACTCTTCAAGACCACACATCATTATGAATACATGGGACTGAGTCCTGTGAGGCAAAACATCAACCTCATGACCACTCTACACATGATTTTGAAAGAGGAGAGTCATTCACAAGGCGATCAAATTTCCCGACATGTGACTTCTTTTACTGGTGATCTGGCGGAAAAAAAAAATGAAAATGACAACAAGACGGCAGAGGATGTCAGTCCACAAAACTCATGGCGGTCTCCCGCCACGTAGGAGGAAAACGCAATGTACGTCGTGGAATGGTGCCAATCGCAGTGACTTGGCGTAATAGTTGAAGTGGACTGATTTTTGCAGACGTCCCAATTAGCCTGCAGAGAAACAGGTGCTCGGCAGAGGTTACGCGGAATCTTTACTTGGCAACTCCTGGTTTAATAGCGATTCATTAAAACCCTGCAGCTTATCTCTCTGCATGGGCCCTGTTCAATATTTATGGTTACGTTGGAGACCTCTCATTCAAGGGAAGAAGAAGGAACTCGAGGCTTTCGGAAAAGGACCCAGCAGTAACAAAACAAACAACAACAACAAAAACATTTAGTCAAAGAAGACAATAAAGGGAGGCACAAATATAGTTGTCTCACCGTTTGTTAGACCATAAAGTAAGCAGATCAAGGAGATCTCGGAATTTGGTCGACTATACCTTCTGTCTGTCCACTCACTTTTAGTGACTTCTCCAATTCTATCCATTTTTATCCATTCATCAAACTGTCCAATATTTTCCATCGATCTATCATCTCCTTTACTTATGGCATGAATCTGTGTATTTAATCTACTAGCTATCTCTACCACTGTATCCAAATGTATAAAAAATGATTTATGGCTGACTTGATGGTCAATCACAACATGCCCATATCCATCATATTCAGATTTTATATCTTCTCCAAATCGCATATCAAAACAAACTTCCGACTCAAAGTTTCACATTGTTCCATCAAGACCATACTGGGCCTGTCATTATTTAAGCGGTCACGTTGCAAAACATCGTAATGGTTACCAATCACGGCTCTGAACAATTTACCCCTTTCTTCCCGCCGATGATGCACCACAACGCTTGGTCCATTGGAACCCTAATTCAACACAGCTATCAAAATTCATGAATTAATAGATTTGAAAAGAGGTACATTGTAAGTACGTGATTAAAATGTTTATCAGACAGGAGTAAGCAATAACAGGTAATAGAAACCAACCTCCCAAACTGATGGGGATAAAAACATTTGCCACCAAAACTACTCAGTTTACCCACACCTACTGCTCACACTACCATTGAGAAATGAAAGAATTTTTAGAAAACACACTTCCTCCTTTTCCCACATTATCATCCTAACATCTACATATTATGTACATGTATGTCTCAATTTCACTATGTCCTTGAACTAACTCAGCAATATAATTCAGGACAGGAGATGTTTTCTAAGTCTTTACTCCAATTATCAAGGGTTTTCTATTCTTTCCATATCTTCCACAGTGCTTCATAAATAAAAAATTGCTGAACACATTTGAGAGTTTATTTTTACTGTACTGTATATGTTTGCCTGCATCTATCTTCTCTTCGATTCAAAATGTCTGGTAGCCCTTATCACTTGATTGTCAGTCCATGGGAAGTAGTTTGGTTCGGTTCCAGACAACGCTACGGAATAACCAACTCCAGACCTGTTCATTAACGCTGACACTGGCTACAAAAATACCCTCGGCAAACCACAGTTTCATTCTGGGCAGCTCTCAAGTACATGTAGTATTCCTTTGTCACTCCGCAGCAACTCGTACATGTAGCAACAAAATTTCATCACACAACCGACAAATTCCCCCTTTTTTTTGGCAGCTTCAAGATATCACAGGACAGCTTAAGTGATAATAATAGCTCATGTTGATCTGGCTATGACCTGTCCCCAGCATCAAATGGGCAATGTAAAATATATTTGTTGAGGGAGAAATATGACAGCGACTGCCAATGAGAGAGGGACATATATAAAACAAATATAGCATGCATTGCGAGAGCCCCTAACTGGTTGAAATTCTCATGTGACAGGAATAGCACCTTTTTTTCGGGGGGGGGGGGGGGAGGGGGGCATCCCCTTCAAAAAAAAAAAAATCTGTTAATTCACTGAATTCAATATTGAATTAGATGCTGGAAATAGTGCAAAATGTATTTGACATACAGTGTATATCTTCAAATATATTCAAAAAAATTACAAAACATTTTCACTCACTATAAATATTTCTCTGCTTCTGTGGTTTGTTTACATGCTATTGAAGCACACATGATCACGAATATGATGTCATTTACATGGTATAATGCACTATACATGAATATGACATCATGGTATGGCATGCATGTATTTTTCTCAACTGGCATTTTGTCTCAACATAGCAATTTTATGTTTGGTTGCATGACTCTACTAGTCTAGTATAATGTACACTGTACGTAGACCAATCAACCAACAGGATTAAATAAATGAAGGATACGAATAGCTAAAAAATATAGGCCCTACATCTATTTACATTGTTATATGTGTATAGGAGAGTTTTAAAATAAGTGTCTATATACTCAAATATATACAGTGTTCACAGTCACATGTCAAGTAGGTCTACATTATTTTGTAAAGTAAGAGAAGAGATGTGAACAGTGGTTTGTATGTGTCATGGCCCTTTTCAATTAGCCTCACTTGGACATAAAACTTACGTTTCCATGGAAAAATAACATACTTTAAAACTATCATCCTAAAAACATTGCAAGGGTCATTCATCACTTAATTACACTGTGATGACCCGTTTCCTTCATGCATGGCAACAGAGAAACATCTGCCACAGTATACTACATTCTGCTCTTTGCTCACATACATTGTATGTCTCCTAAAAGCATCATTTACCATTTGCAGACAAAACAAAAAAATATGAGTTAGGGATAGAAACAACCAATGTAAAAATGTGAATCAGTATAGTCAATGTTAAGTACTGTGAGATTTTATATACAAAATGTGAACAATAGTTATAATTAAAATGTTTCTAGACTAAACCGTCTACATTTATGGATTATTTAGAAAAATTGTGATATCTCCTCATATTTTAGGCTTTACTGCAAAGCATTAAAATGATAGGATGTTTTGTAATACAACTGACCTACAAATATGCATCAAATTTGATATCTTCATTTTTTTTTAAATCACTGCTCCAAATGGTAAACAGTAGGCCCTACAGTGTACCTAATCAGAGCAACAACAACAGCAAAAAAAAAAAAAAAAAAAAAAAAAAACTTACACAGTATATCCAGTACGATAGCTTATGCTCTTTAATATCTCAAAGACATGACTAATAGCTTCATAATTTCATTCATATATGATGAATTTGAAATTTTCAGTGTCATTCTCATAAGTTAGTTCTAGAAGCTGCATCAAAATACCCACTATTGCTCTTGGTGCCAAAGATACATTGTATCTGCTCAAAAAATAAAAATAAAATACAAAATCTAAATAGCTGATGACTCTCTGAAATCTTAAAAAGAGACAGTGGAGTGGTTTAAACTTGGCTGTCATGCCATGACTTTCCCAAGAAATGATGAAGAAGCAGCATAGAATGCGTACCCCACGATGCCCTTCACTCCCCCACACCGCCTATTGTAGTTTCAGACTGGAGAAACATTCCACTATAAATCCCCATCGGGCCCTACTACATCTGAACTTGACAGCTCTCCCTGGCTCTACGGGCCGCCTCGCTCGCTCGCTCTCTCTCCCCCTCTCTCCCTCTCTCTGACAGCCCAGTGAGCATCGCTGCCTCCAGCTACGACTGCTGCCGACTGCGGACAGTGAGCTACACGTAGCCCGAGACGAGGCAAACTCGCTACGCTATGACCTCTCTTACGACTTAACCGTATCAATCACGCAGTAACATTTCTCGTCCATGCCTCCTCTTTCCCATCAATATCTTGTCTTTAACTATATTTAAAAATGGATCCTGGCACACTCTAAAATGGTTGCTGTAATGTACACAAATTCTCTCCTATTTCAAGTTGTCTGTAAGTTTGTAACACCAGCATCTCGACGCTGTACTATTTCTAGTAAATGCCAAAATCAAAATTATTCTTCCCAATCAAAATCTTCTCTACAATTTCCAAATAACCACCCCAATTTTCAAAAATACATTCTTTTCAAAATTCATGCTCCACCAAATGGATTTCATTTAGTAAATAATTCACTGTTCATCAACATCCCACATTATGTTTCTGTTCATGTTGTTTTAAAAGATATCAGGTTCAGCGCAAATATTTCCGATGCTCAAGTTTGTGCAAATAAAATAAAGTTGTGGCACACTACATCCATCATTTATTTCCACAAAATCTGGGAGGAAATCATTACTACTAAGAAGGGGATATTTCAATATATATTCATCTTTACACTCTATCAACTCTTGGCATACAATTGTACACTCTGTAGCAGCTTTACAACACATACTGGGTCACTACAATCTTTCCCAAAGGCTAAAATCAATGGTTGTCCACTACAAAGGGGCAACATCAAATTCATCAAATATGGTATTTCAGTTGCCAGATTTCTGAAATATGGCATTTTATTTGCTAGATTTGGATGCTGAAGGTGCAATTATGATTTGACATCTTCAGGTTTTGTTTTGTTTTGTTTTTTGGTTTGTTTGTTTTTTTTGTTGTTGTAAATTTGAACTCAATACTATGTGGCACACCTGCCATACACCACGTAGTTCGGAGGTGCGCCCCAATGCCTTTCTGTTTATTGCTCAATCTTGCATGTATCCTGGCATTGATTATGGCATATTTACACGTTACAACTGTAATGCTTTGATATAGCCTTGAGCAATTCATAATGACTAGTAAGCACACCATGAAAGGAAGCACATGGGGCTACTAACCTCTGAAAATAATGAAAAAAAATTCTGATGTAGAGAAAAAAAAAACCTCAATTTGAAGGCTCAGACGATAATTATTTTGGTGCAACAGTGTAAAAATTGAACATATAACCATGCTGCAATACAACACTACATTTGTATCAAATTTCAGAAAAAACAAAACATGCTTTTTCACTTTAATAACATGTTATCTTAGTTCATGTGAGCAGAAAAAAAAGAAGTTAATATTGGGAAAATATTCTCGGCAGCTTTACACATGATGTATTCTTATTAATACTATGCAATATGATGTAATATTATGGAATTATTTTCTTTTTATTGATCAGTTATTTTGATTATGGATTTTTGGGAATATTTTTGAATCTCATAATTATAATGAGTTTAAAGTAGCATTTTTCATCTACCTTGAGTTTTTGTGGCACAGACTTGCTGAAAAACAGCCTCTGGCTGATATTAATTTCGTGAATACAAAATGTATATAAAATAAATTGAATTGAATCAAACATTTTTTGTGTGTGTGGTTTTGTGCAATAAACATGTATGTGTGTATGTGTGTATGAGAGACAGAAAGAGGTGTAAGAGGGGAGGAAAAAAAATTGATGGCATGCATAAAGAGAGAGAAAGGACAAAAACTGAGCATGGAAATCACGCAGCAACTAACCCTTTGGCCTGCTTGCCAAGGGACACAAAAATCTTGCTCTTGGCCAGTAAAATTCCTGGGCACTTGCCTGCTACTGTACAACTGTGGGGACCTTGCCCCACAAGTATTCAATCAAGTGGAAGAAAAAATGTTTTGGAACACCCTGGGAATGGAGAAACATGCAATTTTGTGTCGAAGAGGGTTTCATTGCCAACAAGAGAGAGTGATGGCAAGGGAAGGTACAGGTAAGTCTAGCAGATCGGTGCAGTCCGCGTTCCTTACCTGGAGCGCCTAGTGGTGGTGTCCCTCATAATGACACACTCCTTGACGTCTCCAAATTGACAGAAATACTTCCTCAGACCATCTGAAAACAAAAACAAATGAGAGAGACACATGCATGGGATAATGGGATGACACTGCACATCACATACATTTCATCCACTGACACAATAGAAACAAAAAGCTGCTGTAAACATTCTCAGGCTTCTGTCTTCTGGTGAAATCCAGATAATACACGTGTACATTGTACACAAAAAGAGAAAATGAAGTTGCCAACCCAAAAATCTCCCTGAATAAGATAAACATAATCTACATAGCCAATTACAAGACTTGATACTTGTTTTTCTTTATTGCATCAATCCACTTATTTTTCCTAGGATGTACCCTTTGTACATTGTACACTGCACGTCCACGCTAAAATGCTCAAAAAGACTGCCATACAGGACTGACATACATGTAACTTTTGTGTGTGGAAATCTGTAAGTGTTGGACACTTGTATACAAGTACTTGTACAAATTTTTGCTGTAAATTTTTTTCTGGTTTCTCTTTCTTTTTTGTTTGTTAATCTTTCCATATTTTATTATTAGTCCATTATCAAAATGTCAAGTATGAGTGAATAGATTACCAAATGACTGCCTCATTAATTTGAGTGTGATAAATTTGATACAACAAAAGCAGTCTTACACCCATGTAACATCACATCATTCTCATGTCATTACCGGTAATTTATTTCTGATTATATTAATAATAATTTAACATGACAACTGTGTCTTCAAATACCTACTGTACTATACACCTAAAGCTGTAGAGCTACCCACTAAAAGATGCTTTCCTGCATACAACTTGCTACAAATGTAACCTTGTCCATGTTTATTTCAGTCCAGTCTGTGTATTACTTGTGATGCAGACTTTTGAAAAGTTTGGTATTCCCTCTCCCTTCCCCTGATTAGCCAACAACACTGACATACAAAAAGGAAAATAAACTTGAATTATATAATAAATGTATATCCTCCCTTCCAAAGTTATAGATGAACCTGTTTTAATTTTGTTAAATCCTCTCAGAATTTGATAGGAGTTTTCTCCAAGTCTTTTGTTAGAAACAGATACAGTATTGGTGGAGATGAGAATTGGGCTTTTAACTTTTTGCGAGATACCAAGAAAACACTTACATGTATGATATAGTACACAGCATACCATTTTAAGAGGAATTCAAAGTTTATTTGATGAAAATCGGGTTTGGAATGACTGAAACATCCAAAAACAAAGTAAAACAAAGCAATTGTAATAAAGTGTGGGTCCCACACTTTATTAGAATCGCTATTTTTTGGATATATCAGCCATTTCAAAACCAATTTTCATCAAATAAACGTTGAATTTCTCATAGAATTGCATGCTCTTTCATATTTCATAAGAGGTTTCTCATTATCTCACCAAAAAATGTTAGAAACCTGAAATCAGGTCTCAACCAAAACTGTACGACCCCTTTAACAAACAGATCGCTGGGTTACACATCATTTACAGCATCATGCACTATTCACAATCATAAAGGGTGCCATTCGCATCATGAACAGTTTTATACCGGTCCTTGTTAGGCACTGGACTGTTAAGTGACGTGGGCTGGTAGAAATCCCACGCCATTGAAATCGAACAAATAATAAAAGAATTCCTCGTGGATACAGAGCTCATTCATGGAAGTTTGAAGAGCTCATAATTCATAGTCTGTTTCACAACATACAAGTGTACAGTATATTAAATGGCCCTTGATTCATGTGAAGTATCAGAGGTGAATACAATGCAAGCACATAGATAAGCAACAGTCTTGTACACTGTAAGTACCTCCCTAATCCTTTTAACACTATTGCAAAAAGTACTGAGTGAACTTCATGAAGCACGTGGATTATCATAATTCTACTTTTCAGTTTTGTGTGTTCCATTAATAATTCCTTATTTACTTCATCAGGATACAGCTGCCTTGCCAAAGTATTGCTTCATATCTTTAGTTCCATCTTATCAATTCAGCTCGTGCCGTTCAACCTTTATACGGCCACGACTAGATAAACAAAGATCCCCCACGCTGGCAGGTGTTTCAAGCGGTATCGAAATTGTAGGTCGTATGACAGGCACATTCTCCACCTGATGATCTTTAAATATGAGCTGCCATTTATTGGCCTACCAATTCCTCTTCCCTTTACCTGAAAATACAGTATATAACTGGTTGCTTTTCACAGGCACTTGTGTGGTTCAGTTAGAATATGGTGGACACAAGCTGACCATGACGCGACACTAATGTGAATATTCAATGTGTATTTCTTAGTACAGTAACAAGAGACGGGCAGAAAGTTACAAATGACATTCTTGTTTTCCTCACTAAATCAGATTTTTTAATGACATTCTTCTCACATGGATTTAACTTTGATAAAATATATGATAGACCTGTTATGTACAGCAAAACATGTAAATGATTTCTTCTTGTTGATTTCATGGAAAGATTTAGTGCACATTTTATCAAGACTCGAAAGCCATTTTGGGGTACTCATCAACTTTTTATTTAGCACATGGTATGAGGCATATGACACACAATATAAACATGGTGTGTGCAATATGATGTTAATGCAGCTGGAGTGATCTATGGTATAAGAACATCTTATTTGAAACTCAATTATATTGAAAACCCAGGTATGCTTAAATTAAAAAAAAAAAAGAACATTGATACAGTAGCTTAAAATCTGAAAGATAAGGACAAGTTTTGTGTGTGTGTGTGTGTCCTTTCCCCTGAATTCAACTTACTACATTTTCAGTGATTTTCATGGGTTAAAAAGTTGTAAAATCAGTGATCATAAAGTACTTTGTAGTCCTATACACTATCACACTGGTATAAAGGTATCATAGGGCCTACATCAACTGCCTGTTGTTGTTGTTTTTGTTTTGGTTTTTGGTTTTTTTTTGCTGATCACTATTTCAAATTTTGCAAGATTACGTGTAGCCAAGTTGCTGAAATCTGGTATTCTATGATGAAATAATAACAATGGAGTCTCTGCTCAAATGGTCCAGTCAACTTGCATTTAATAACCAGAGAAAATCAATAAGGAAGTATTTACAATGGTGACCCAGTATTCTATGGGCAATCATCATACACTGTAGGATAAAATACAGGCTTTGAGCTTTTCAGGATGAATGTTAGTGTTTATGTTAGTGTTTACAGTTGCAAGTAGGCCTATTAAATGACTGTTGTGATAGGGTAAATGATATTAAACATACCAGTTGACAAAATTTGGAGACTTGATGGAAATACACACACCAACTTGAGAGTAGATATCAATATATTTGTATATATGTCAAATATGGGAAATATATATCTATTATTAATGTGGTTCCATATATTTACATTTTTTAACACATTTGGGATGATACTGACTAGAATTTCATTGACCTGCTCCATATCAAGGTAAATAACGTGTTACAGCTGCATCAGATAAGAAGGGTCAGTTACAAAACGAATAGATGAATAATGAATGAGCAAATTAATGAATGAATGAACCTGTGTAGGCCGTGTACGCTGATGCCCTAGCGGGCGGAGGATGTGTGTGGGATTAAATTACTGCTAGATCTAAATAATTTTATTTTGCTATGCTCACCTGTGCTTGTCTCCCAGCTAAGTCCTCCTACAAACATTTTCCTGTGGGTGAAAGAAAATTAGAAGCATCTGTGAGGTCCAGCACGTAAATATTCCACTTAATGGTTACGAACACAACACAACAGAATATATTTCCAAAACACTGCACATTCGTAGCACGGCGATGATCGCTTCGCTTCCTCGGCGAGCTAGCTCGCTGGCAGGCAACAGCAGTACCTCGTACTAAACGTGCAACGTGTAGGGGCATTCCATTGTGAGCGGATAGCAGCCAGCTGTTCGTAGGCGAGATAGGTTCACACGCTGAGACATAAGCCTGCGGTAGATAATACCATGCGAAATTCCAACTCTGCGGCTCAAAAAAGCTCACTTTTCCTCTATTTTCCACAAATCCAAGAAGATCCATACTTACCCTGGGTCATGATTTCCATCAGCATCGTGTGTTGTCGCGTTTTGCTGGCTCGATGGATCCATTTTTTCCTATAAGCTACTAAATCCCTCCAACTAAAAAAGGCCCAATACTACACAGAATAGGCGAACGGTCCTTGTTGGCACATGGGTATGGGAACTACTGCGTACGAACGATGGTATGCACGCGATTCTCGGCTGGCTCGACTCGCTTCGCGTTTGTCGTGGGTGGCACTCCACTAGCTAGCTGCTCGCAGCAGAGCAAGGCTTCAATGTACCCGGCAAAACACAAAGGGAACTGATAGTCAGTGACCAGCAATGAAGGGCTGAACTCGGCAGCTGATTGGCTGTTCATTCCGGTCAATTCCCGGTCACTTAGCGATATAATCAATGAGTCGATGACGTCAACGGAGTTCCGGACACTCCTACTTCGTTCTATTTTTTTTTTTCCTGGTGCTGAAAAAGGTCGATTTAATCTTTCTTTCTGTTTTTTACACCCTGGAGAATCATGAATTGCACAAAACGAAGATGTACTAATATTAAAGTATACTATAACTCTTATCAATATGTCAAGAAAGCATTTTTGAGGGAAGGAATAATGATAAGCAATTACTGCAACACAACATTTTCGAATGTTTGTGTAGTAGAATTCACATTGTTCTCGTTTTGTTTGTTTTAAGAATATTCTTCCCCTTTGACATGAAATTGAAACTTAACATTCATAATTATGCAAAACGGTTAAATTGGCAGGAACATGGGGTAGGTAAGAAGCACAACCAAAGATAAAAAGAAAACAAGGAAAGAAACAAACTCGAGAAATATGTGAAATTCATGCTGAAAATGATAAATGAGGAATAACCCGAGGCGATGGAAGCATTGCCATTATGTTTTATTTAAGCCGCTGGTGGTGTATACTGACAAATTTCGTGACATCTCATTTGAGATCATAGCCTCCGTTAAAGTCGCCTCCTTTGACATGCACTTGAATTCTTCATTCACGCGTGAAGGTTCGTGTTTGTTTGTTTGCTTGTTTGTTTGTGACTTCACCCGCTTGCTGGCCTTGTCGATGTCATAGCTCTCATGTCCATGTCGCTTTGTGAATCTAGATGAATTTATTATATTAGCTTCATTCAGCCTGGAATGAGACTAAGAACACCTTCCGAAACAGAAAGCACATGCAGGCTTTCAGTCGAGCTCATGTTTTCCTTTGCTGACATCATGAACTGCCCCGGATGTTTGTTTGTACACGTGTTCATTAAAACCCGTCTCACACATACAGGCGTTGTTGATTTATTCTTACTTCCTTCTTTGTACAATATAACAGTACAATTTGCAGCCTTATTTACAACCCGACTATAAAATATCGCACAGTTTCTGTTCTCCTTTTGTTGATTTTGTTCAGTTGGGGCCTGTAAATTGACATTAGGAATCTAAACTAGCCTTTTTATACGCTCTCTATGTCGCAATACACTTTAAGCGTCTGGTGTCTATAATGAGTGTGTACCTATATAGTTTGTTATGGTGGCTTGATTATGGAAGGTATAGTGTTAGTGGAGATGAGGATTGGGCTTAAACTTTTTGCGAGATACCAAGAAACCACTTATGACATAGTACAGAGCATACCATTCCAAGAGGAATTCAAAGTTTATTTGATTAAAATTGGTATTGGAATGGCTGAGACGTCCAAAAACAAAGTAAAACAAAGTAATCGTAATAAAAGGTGGGTCCCACCTTTTATTACGATCGCTCTGTTTTGGATATCTCTGCCATTTCAAAACCATTTTCATCAAATAAAATTTGAATTCTTCTTGGAATTATATATTTTTCATATTTCAGTAAGAATTTTTCATCATCCCACCAAAAATGTTAGAAAAGAGAAGCTAGGTCTCAGCCAAAAACTGTATATAGGCCTACGATCCCTTTAAGACAAGACATCATTGTCCCTTATCATTTCTTAAAGGACAAGTTCACCTTCATTAACATAAGGATTGAGAGAATGTAGCAATATTAGTAGAACACATCATTGAAAGTTTGAAGAAAATCGGACAATCCGTTCAAAAGTTATGAATTTTTGAAGTTTTTGTGCAGTCACCGCTGGATCAGAAGACTACTGCAGTGTATGATGTCACCTGCGTACAACAATATAAGGAAAATATAAAGAGAATTTCACAAAATTTTATCTTTTGAAAAAAGTATACATTCCCTTGACTCGTTACTGACGTGTGTTATGGGTAATATTATTCCCATTGCCTTTAGAAAGAGGCAAGTCAAGTGCTCTTTTATTCTGCGAAAAAAGAGAAAATATGTTGAATTTTCTTTACATTTTCTTTATACTGTTGTACTCATATGACATCACGAGCCTTAGTAGTCTCCTCATCCAGCGGTTCCTACACAAAAATTTTTAAAATTCATAACTTTTGCATCGATTGTCCAATTTTCCTCAAACTTTCACTGATGTGTTCTACTAATATTTCTGCATGCTCTCAATCCTTACGTTTATGAAGGTGAACTTATCCTTTAAATTTTCGTTATAATTTCATAAAGACATTCTGGTATTTGAAGAATCTGTTCTCGTACATCTTGATAGTCTCCCAAGCTCAATGATACTCATTATGTCTGTATAACATGCTAAAGTCCTTATATGAACCAAAAATAATACTATGTTATTCCGAAGTGCGCAACAGTGGCGTATATGAACGACAATGAAGCAATGCACAGCGAGTGAAGGGCACGTCGACATTCCTCAACCGATAGTAGTGGATAGGCCTAATAAAAAGGACATCAGCAATATTTATTAATGATGTGATCGATGTTAACGACAGCAGTGATTATCGATATATCTTCATGCTTTCCATCATCATAGCAAAGAAAGAAAAGAAGGACAAGATGATGTTGATGAAAATGGCAGCAATGACTGCGAGAGTGATGATGATGTTTAATAATATGATGATGATGGTCATTGTTTACGATGATAATAAATGTGGTGTGATGACAACGATGATAAAGAAGATGTCGTACTTTGATTTCGACTTAGTATCATGTGAAAGTAATGCGTATAGTACTGTTAGTTTCAAGCATTTTTCTTTGTTACCACATTGTATTAATATTGTGTTATTTTATGTATGTAAATGTTTTGCATTGTTGGAAATTAAATAAAAATGAAATGATATGAAATTAATGGCGAGGAAGAAATCGACAATGATGGTAGGGATGTTGATGGTGATTGTATAATTGCAATGAGGAAGGCGACGGTAAGGATGAATAGAAGAGCTGGGATATAAACTATAGTAGATAGGACCTATACTATATGATGGCATCTTTAGATAACACAAAACTTCTTCTTGGGAAAAAAAGGAGATTATACTTTTTTTTAATGTATAGAGGCAATGCTAGCATTCTGACTGCAAATTCATTATGGGATATTGCGTTAGATCTGGAGTCATTATTAAGTTATCACTCGTGACCTCACATAGAGGGCACCATTGCCTGCCTGCAATGTGAGACACCCCGGTCGTTTTACACTTGATCGTCATCTAATCATGCAGTGCAGCGATGGACACCATTTCAGTTAAAGGAAAACTTACCCCCCACACAGATTAAAAGAAGGCGGAAGTATTTGCATAATGCATCTTGTGAAATTTTGGAAAAATTGGACGACTCGTTCAAAGATTGTAAATTGTTATAATTTCGGTTAAGTCCATCCTATTATATCATTCCTGATATATCATTCCTGGTGATGGAGAAGAAGGCTACAAGTTGATAAATTATAGTAGAATGATGAAATGAAAATACATGTGAGACAATGCCACGTGGGAAAACCGAGAGAGCACTTGACAAGGACAATTGGCCTGAAACTAAACTATCAACAAATGTTTGAAGCTGAAATAACACTACGTTTCACTCTTCATGTTCTGATTTTTATGACGTGACTTTCAGTGCGGCAATCAGATAATTTTGTTTTTACCTTTTCACCCTCTAAAAGGTCACTAAAGCGATTAAAATAAAAAAACAATTACCTGAGTTTTCGCCTAAATCTAAAATTCAGATATAGTTATACTGTAAATAGGAAAAAGAAAATACGTCACGCATAACTTTGCATATGATGTCATTGAAAGAAAAGAAAAAATGTAATATTGAACTGTGATATTAAAGCTAAGAATCGAAAAGCAAAGCAAAACCGACAAATCATATATTTTTAGCTTATTTCCGAGTTGTCTTTCTTTATTTATTCATTGATTCGGTCTTCTTAAAAAAAAAAAAAGGTACTCCCATTCAGAGGTACAAAGCACTGGTTTACAAGGAATCCCTGCGACAATTTACATTACAAAGTGTGCACAATCAAAAAAAAAATTAAAAAAATGAACATAAATATGATACACTTGCTAAACGATAAATTTGTAAGAACATAAAAAATTTAAATATTGATATGCGTTAATGTATATTATTCAGGTAAATTCTCACCTTCACCAATATCTATCTTTATCATTTCATTCTTATCTTTAGCA
Organism: Diadema setosum; assembly: GCF_964275005.1. Taxonomy (NCBI): domain Eukaryota; kingdom Metazoa; phylum Echinodermata; class Echinoidea; order Diadematoida; family Diadematidae; genus Diadema; species Diadema setosum. The sequence continues at coordinate 45,684,240 of NC_092688.1, read as the reverse complement.
TCAGCGTTCTAAAATTGCGTTTAAACATTGATTATTCGTTCTTTTGTCTATGCATCCCGTCTGATATTGATTAGCTCATGACATGCTTTGGGTTTTTGAAGGCCTTGTTTACCTTTGGGAGCAGTGATTTAAAAAAAACATGTTCAATATATTACTTTTGATGCATATGTGTAGGTCAGTTGTATCACAAAGCATCCTTCCACATCATTTTTTTTTTTTGCAATAAAGCCTAAAATACAAGGAGATATCACTGTTTTTCTCATTAAACCATAACTGTAGACTTTAGTCTGGAAACATTCATATTATAACTATCGTTCACATTGTGTATATTTAAGAATACTTAACATCGATTATACTTGTTCAAATTTTTACATTGGTTGTTTCTATCCCTAACTCACATTGAATTTTTAGAACTATTTTGAAGCACTAATGCTGGGTTTTTGTTTCATCTGCAAATGATAAATTATGCCTTTAATATGAAGGCGCCTGATGGATAAATGTAAACGATCCTTTCAAACGACTGCGAGGAGGCAAAGGGTCTCGGTGTATAAAAGGTACATGCAAGGAGCTAATGTAGAAGTAGGTCACCCCGGGAGAGTTCAGCAGGAAACGACCCAGAATGCACTGCACTTGCCAGCAGTAAGAGCTGGAAAGTACCTTGACACCGAAGGACTTCGCCGGACATCGATGATGACGAAGCTCACATTCAGAGTGCAGTGATGATGTTCGCCACTGACAACGTTTGTACATATGGTAATGATATAAGTACTTTTTTACTTTGTAGCCATTGATGATAATAATAATTTTAATGAAAACATAGAAAATGTTAAAAAGAAGTTGCTGAAAACTGTTTATTTAAGTTCAAGTTCAAGTTCAAATTCATTTCCTTTTTTCTTTCGTAAAATAATATTTGAACATAAATCTCACTTCCTTCAGTGACAGAAATAATGCATGTAAATTTGTACAGAGAGAACAATAATTGAAAACTTACAGTAGGGAGTCATTGCAATGGTTGCTGAGGTAGCGAAAGTGAAATACTTGTCAATATGCACTGTGTGAAATAAAAAAAAAATAACGGAAGACCCACTGAAAAGAAACCGGTTGTAGAGTGTAGGGCCCTCTCGGATAAAAAGTAGCTAGCCAGTGGAGCAAAATGGAGTCCAAACGAGCCTAAATTTTAGATCCTAAATATAGCAGAATCTTCTTCAGAGTATTTTTTTTTCTTTTCTTTTAAAGATCCTACTAGTATAGGATCGAAAGCTTAGACCCATATTGAATCAACAAATAAAGACATTGGTAAAAAAAAAATCATCAACAACAATACCAGTGATTGTGATGACGACGATGATGACAATCATAATAATAACTAGAAATAGAACAAGATATCCTTATAGCTTCGTGATTTGAATTGATAAGTGATGATGATGATGATGGAATGGATATAATAAAAAACGAGTTAAAGGGGATGGCTAGTAACTGATCAGTGGGAATCAGTGGGAATGCTGGAGGATGATTGTTCCAATCCTTGTGGGATTCATTTAAGAGTACATTATATATCTATTGTTGTGTGAAAATTATTTGCTTCAGAATGGTCTCATCTTCTAGTAACGTGCAGTTTAATGTTTCCAGGTTAGCGTGCCTGGTCAGTGACGGGGCATTAATCTGCACATTTTAATACTTGAATATGAAACCGTTCTGAAGCAAATAATTTTCACACAACAGTAGATATATAATGTACTCTTAAATGAATCCCACAAGGATTGGAACAATCATCCCTCAGCATTCCCACTGATCGGTTACTAGCCATCCCCTTTAAAGGGATTGTATAGTTTTGGTTGAGACCTAACTTCAGGTTTCTAACATTTTTTTTTGGTGAGATAATGAGAAACCTCTTATGAAAAAATGAAGGAGCATGTAATTTCATGAGGAATTCAACGTTTATTTGATGAAGATTGGTTTTGAAATGGCTGAGATATCCAAAACAGAGCGATCCTAATGAGTGTGGGACCCACCTTTTCTTACGCTCGCTGTGTTTCACTTTGCTTTGTATATCTCAGCGATTCCAAAACTGATTTTCATCAAATCAACTTTGAAGTCCTCTTAAAATGGTGTGCTCTGTACTCTTTCGTAAGTGGTTTCTTGATATCTCACAAAAAGTTAAAAGCCTATATAATTCTCATCTCCACCAATACTGTACCATCCCTTTAACCTTTACTGTCAGTGAGCCATGGTGCAATACAAGGACTTCTTTATAATTCTTACCTGTTGGTCTCATTCAGGGTCTTTCTGATGCTAAATTGAGTATTTCGTTGAACAATGAGTACATTGATGATGACTATCTCATCTCGACTTGTCTTATCTATTCCCTCTATCTCTCATCCTCTCTTCCAATCTCTTCCTAATGATACGGAGCTTCAGTTTTAGTTGTTGTTTGTTATTCTTTATGTGTCATTCTGGTATCTTGTATACTCTGTTATTATCATGTGTTTAATTGTCTCGCTACGATGTGATTTGATTTTTGAGGGCCTAAGTATTACAAGCTGTTAAATTTTAATTCATGTTCACCACTCTGGTTCTTATTACTAATACGCATTGACATTTGTTGCAAATGTGTGTGTTTATGTTATTATAGTTTATGTCGATTATTTTGGGGGTAAAAAAGGGAAGCCTATAAATGCCTCCCCACACACACACCCTTTCACGCAAGCACACACACACACCCTTTCACGCAAACAGCCTAACAATCAGAAAATTCATTGTATTGATTAACGACATGAACCTTGTACCTCCTTTGAAATAATCTAAATGACTTTCTTCTTCGAAAAACTGGAGGAACTGCGTCTCATATTTAGGTCAACTGACAAAAAGAAATGATTTAAAAGGGATGACAAGATTCTGGCAAAAGGAACAACGTATAATAAAATTTTTCATATTCAAATCAACAATGAATATTCGACTTAGAATAATCTAATAAACTTTCAGGAATCATATGGTTGAAACATAAATAAATAAAATTGGACAGTGATAAATATGAATACCTTGCATTCTAAGTTTTTAAAGTGGTTGCATGTTGAAGTAGTATGGGAATGATATTCACAGTGCTTGATTACATGAATAAGTTTTTCTTAAAGCAAGATTACTCCATTAGCATTTTGGCTTTCAGATTGTTCAATAATTTGCTTTATAAAATATACTGTCTTTCTTTCACCCCTCATTAGATTTTATACTTTGATATAAATTAAGAAGAAGTGATTATGTCCTTCGCATCGAATCATTTTCACTTTTTGTGTAAATCCAATATGAGAGTTAAGAGACTATAATATGACGTCATCAATTCTCTTCATGTGCTGGCGAGGGTTGGCCGAAATCACCGTTTTCTAGAATTGTTGGAGGAACCTTAAAATTCAGATAAGATCAGTTCAGTTTATTTCTGCATTCCGTTTTCAATAAAAAAAAAAATGTACAACAAAAATTGACAATATGTCATAGATTATATGAATTGTTCCACTGACGCATTACTGCACATTGTGGGGTACGATTGCATAAGGAAAACAAAATGGTGAGAGGAATATAAAACAATGTCAGAATGAATTACTGTACGATAAGGAAAATTTTGAATTGGGTTTAAAGAATATATCATAATATAGTATACAATATCACACGAAACTGGAAATGCAGAGGACCATCTTCATAAACAGAGTTTGACTAGGAAGATGGCCCGAAATAAAATACACTGTACAATTCAATCACTTATTATATAAACCAATTTTTGAGAGATTGTCACCGTTCTCTTTATATCAAAACATGTTATGTTTATAATGACAATATTTTCATTTATAATTATGTTTTTAGTGTTATCATTTATAAAAAATTTTGCAATGATTTGTGAAAAAAGAAAAGATATGGGCAAAATGATTTATATTCTTTATATGGAGATCAATAGACCCCTGAAGTAAAGTTGCATTTAATTTACCACCCCCCCCCCCCCCACACTCACACACACTTTTGTCCATATACTATTTGCTGCTAAAATATGGGTTTTGGTTATCTTTTAACGTCATGAAGAACAAACTATCATTGTATTGTAATAGTCATTTCAATTCAGTAATTTTTTCTTTGTTTTTGCGAACACAAAGTGGAAATAAATTCATATCAATCAATCAATCACCCTATATACACGCCAATCATTATTTTGACTCCAGTATTTTGGTATGAGATGGTGATATATACCAATCCCACACAAATTCTCAACCACTGAATGAGTACAAAGTAAACTACCAAATACAAAGTCTGTTATAACACTATCGCCATACCATGGTGCCTTGAGCGAATTCTACATTTCCGCGAATGAGAATGAAATTGTTTTCGACGATCACACAACAGGATACAGAATGATTATCATGATCTTTCAATGCCACAGAATATTCCCTTACTCCCCCCCCCCCCCCCCGTTGGGGTGGGGTTGACTGGCACTTTACTGTATACCATGCAAGACTATCTCACGAATCACATTTTAACCTACATAATACACATTTACTGTGACGTTGTTTATAACTCCTCGTGCGTAAAACAAAGATATCAGAGAGCTAAAATGTTATGAATCTCACAGTCTCGATCAGTGGGGATACTACAATGGTTTTGGCGGGAAGGCAATAGTTGATCAATATCGGACCTTATCAATACGACTACGTTGAACACACACACACACACGCACACACACACACACACAAGCACTAAATGAGAGTGTGTGTGTGTGTGTGTGTGTGTGTGTGTAATGCCTGTGTGTTCCTGATCTTGGTGTTTGTTCAAGCGTGTGTGATCAAAGGACGAACGTGTGCTTGTGTTTGTGGGTTGCTATTTGTTCAGTACGTCAATATTTGTCTTTTCTTGAAATGTTCTAAGCAAGGATTTTTCGATTGCTGAGATTTCTTCTTCTTTGTCGTCTCTTTCTCTCTCTCTCTCTCTCTTCAAAGCCGATTATACAGTCAGGTTATCATGAATTGGATTGCTTTTGACATTTCATGTCCTTTGTTCAAATGAGATGTCGTATGTCAGCTCTTTCGACCATCAGATCTCACCTCGGTGTTAGTGACTCTCAATCCGACAAGACGGAGGAATACTCGTCAAATTCACTGTCATTTTCTAGCTTATAATGAAAGAGCGCTTGACTTGGCACTTTCAGAAGGCAAGGGGAATAATATTATCCTTAGCATGTGTCAATAACAAGTCCAAGGAATATGCACTTTCCATTTAAAAAATGAAATTTTGTACCCGGATTCTCTTTAGAATTTCTTCATATTGTTACCCTTCTGTGACATCACACATTGGAGTAGTCTTCGTATCCAGCGACGACAGCACACTGATTTAACGAAAAACTTTAAACATTCTTGATATTTGAACGGATTATCCGATTTTCCTCAAATGTAAATTGTGTATTATGCTTCAAATATTTCTGCATTTACTAGATCCGCGTATATGTATCACAGTACTGGAGGTATACTCCCCTTTAATGTGATATCACGCCAAACAAATGATTAAAACAAATATTCGATTTAATAAAGATTGCGCAAAATCAGAGAATCCATTCAAGACTTAAGACAGTTTTAACATATCAATGTGCTGCTCTTTCTAGATGGGAATTATACAACAATAATATGAAAATATGAAACGAATGTCACAAACTGTAAATTTTAAATAAAGTGCTACACTTTCTCTGGACTTACGTAACTGAGATGTCATGTTTAGGCGGATAATAAATCAATGATTCATTTCACTTCCTGAATAAGCTATGTTAAACTATATGCCAATATTGTTAAAATAATGTTACATCTATTATTTTGGGGTGACACCGCAAAATAATGTTCACATTCCGGCACTTTAGAACACTTTAGAAGGGGTTGTTGATTTTTCTAACACTTTCATCGCGTGTTTCATAATCTTTCTGCATCACAATTTTTATTTGCAGAAACTTCCCCTTTAACAGCATATGAGAAATGCAAGCTATCCACTAGCTTACTACAAATATATTGCACGGATACCGATATTTCTTGCAGTTGAAGCCTAATACTGAGTATAACAATCTCTCAGCTTTGCTAAACTGAAAATGCCACTGAGTATACGATTTCCCGGACTCTGGTTGACAGGTTTTCAATCTGTCCTGCAAGACGTTGAAGAAAATAATGTTCTCTTCTTGTTTCTTTGGCGATTTCATGGAGAAACTTATTTCTCTCAAGAAACAGAAGTGAATTCCGTGACTTTTTATAAGGACCATGTTATCACTTTCTTATCACTGCAGGGGCTATAACTTCGGAAGAAAGTGTTATTCTTTTTTTATAGGGCCAAATAAAATAAACTGACGAATTGGTTGGAAACAACCATGGCGCGTACCATTTCAAATTTAAAAGAAGTAATCATCAACCCCCGAAGAGACACACTTAAAGGTATAGGCCTATAAGCCAATTGAAGAATTACCAGGACCTCTCTTCAATTTACGTCTTCCTGGGCGATGGAACATTATAACTAGTTTGACAATCTCACATGAAATTAATATGTATTATTATTGTCATTATTATTATCATTGTTATTATTATTATTATCATTATCATTATGTAATCTGATGTTTTCATCTAGAAGATACTAGAGTAGATATAGGGGAATGACATGGGTTGATTCACACGTGGATAGGCTATATATACTACTATGAGTAACTGAGTAATATATTCGGATCTTAGAATAATATCAGTACAACTGAACTCATTGAATATTTGAGGCATTCTGAAGCTGTACATTGAAAGTGTGTCATAACATAACGGCCTTGTGTCAGATAAATTCAACCACTAATGCAAAGCTTTTACCAAGGAAGACTTCCATCGCGAGCGGATTGACTTGACCCAGTTAGTAAAATCACAGCTTGACCTAACACCTAATCAGACTCAAAAGCGTATGATAGAGGAATACATATACGCGTGTAGTTGAGAGACCTCATCAAGCAAAATCTTTGGGTTGTATCAACACCTCTCGGTGATATTGACACAAACTCGTATATATAATCATCAGATTTCCTAGCTAGCAGAAATTGGAAGTCTCTCTCACCGATATTCTTTTTATACATGCTTTATATTTTGGTACGTGACATACAGGGAAAGTCTGGTAATAAGCCACCTTTCCTTACATGTTTGTGACACAGGTAGATTTCACGCGCGCTATATTTCGTGCTGTAATTCTGTTTGTTTGTGCTCGTGCCCCAATTTCTTCCTCGGATCCCGCATCTCATCTGCTTTCTCCTTCATCCTGCACCTTTCAATCCCCAGGTAATTTTTGACACGTCTCGCTTTTCTTCTCCCCCTTATCCACCCCTTTATCGGCCTGCATCTTTCTTTCTCTTTTTTCCCGCCGATCGATGTGTCACTGGGGCGAATAAAGGGTCCAATCGCCTGTCTGTTATAACGATCCGGCCATTGTTTTCCGATTGCCCGCGACCAGGTAATCGTCTCGATCGCTGCCAACAAGGCTCTGTTGTCTGGCCGATCGATCGCTAATGTGTGGTCGATTTATCGGCGGGGAGCGGGAGCGGGCCTTTCATCCGCATTGTTGTAACCACACCTTGCAAATCGAACTCGGCAGTCGCGGTTTCGCAGGTGCCCCGACCACTTTCAACTAGTGTGTGTATGTATACTATGTAGTATGTTTCAAGCACAATAATCATGTCCATGATTACGTTCAATTGAAGATAAAAGGAACTATTTGACACGATGCACACTTAAATTTCTGAAATTATCAATTAAAAAAAAGTGTGTGATATTCCTTGTCCGACGAGCCCATTATTATACCTACGACGTATACACCTAAACACAGGTAGTTTTCCTCGTGTGTTTTAATGATCGACGCGTCTGGATTTTATAGACTACGACTGAACGGCCGCAAGGACAGAGGGCGTAACCAAGAACTAAGAGAGGTGTGAAATAGCTTTGACCTATGACACGCCCACCCCTCTCTCCAACTCTTTCTCTATCTCTATCTCCATCCTACCGAATGGATTAAGAGACGTCATTGTCGGTGATTGGCGTGGAGAGATTTTGGCTTAGAGGTAAAAAAGAGAAGCACTTGATCCTCTAATGATGACAAGCAATTCAACTAACAAAATCCAATGATTATTTTGTTTGCTCAAAATGTGTCAGTAGCTTTCGAGTCATACATCATAACTGATTGATTGATTGATTGATTTGATTGATTTTTTTTTCATACATATATGAAATACAAAGTTAATTGAGCACAGTATAATTTGAATCTGACAGTTGAAACAGATAAATGATTAATTCAAATATTTGTTTTAATTGGTTTTTTATATACTGTTATCAATAATCAAAGTATATTACAGTAGATTCCCTCCCCCCCCCCCAAAGAAAAATGACAAACTTTGAAATGTTATTTGGTGTTGAAAGGCGACGTTTAGATTAGCATTTCGTTTGTTGCTTTGACATGATATTTGTTTCATTGAA